>NC_060122.1:713382436-713682436 GCF_021461395.2 Schistocerca americana | reverse complement strand
TTCGCAATTATATACTGATCTAGAAATTAATTGCCTTTTCTCGAAACTGACAGAACCTGCTCGCAGGAAGAAGTCGAAGAGGAGGAAACATTCTACTGTCAAAGGTTTGTTTGGCCCGTGGCAGAGCGTCCCGGAATTCCTGAAAAAGCGGAATTGACAGACGCTTGAAGGGGAACTCGAGTTATCCCGCGATAATTTCAAGAACAGGCGTTAAGGAAGGAATCTAGGAATTCAATACGGCCCTTTACAAACCGCTTCCAATAGGCGTTGTGCGGACAAGATTAGACTTATTGTAGTGAGCACAGAGCTATTTAAGAATTGTTTGTTCCCACACTCAATATATGAATGGAATGGTTAGAAACCCTGGTACGTGGTATAATGGGAAGTACCCTCTGCCAAGCACTTCACAGGTTTCGCAGTGTATGGAGGCAGATATATCCGTTAACATCATGAATATCTTATGTACCATGCTTATTGTAATGTTAAATCACTAAGGACGACTGGTCAGAAGTAAGTGAGGGCCGGAAGGCATTAAACTTGCCAGCTGAAGTAAATATATCATACTGAAATTAGAAAAAAATGATGTAATTTCACAATGTTGATAACTCACTGTAAATAACTCTCTTGGTTTTCTTGCCGAGTGAGATACAGACCGTATATCAAGCTTCGAACGACTTCCACCACCAACATCGGCAGGGCCTGATTGGTACTTTATATGCAAGAGTCGGTGAAGGCCACGGAATTAACGTATAATAAGTAAATGAACTAAGCAGTTCCCAATCACAAGATTTGTTTGAATACCGCTGGGTTTTACCAAGTAAGGTGCTACTGGCGACGATATACCCTCACTTCTCTCGGACATCTGACCTGAGTCCCCTTACGTATGGCAGCAGACATTGTGTCGACATCTGCAATGGAGGAGTGCTGCTAGAACTATCGATTCAGTTGAAATGTCAATAAACCCAATTATTCCTGCGTAGCCTCTCAGCATAGGATGCTCGCTTCAGTGCAACGTTAGAAGTAAAGCATCCGTTTCGCTTGATATCGGCGCACGTTATAGGTGACTGCATGGGACATCCGTTTTGCCTCTTCAATCATAAGTAGGCGCTTCTTTGTGAGCCTGTGCTCGAAAATCGCCAATTTGTCAAAATCTCGATGTATAATGTGGCGTTCTGACACTGCAATTTTAGAGTGACAGGTGTACACTATGTGATCAAAAGTATCCGGACACCTGGCTGAAAATGACTTACAAGTTCGTGGCGCCCTCCATCGGTAATGCTGGAATTCAATATGGTGTTGGCCAACACTTAGCCTTGATGACAGCTTCCACTCTCGCAGGCATACGTTCAGTGCGGTGCTGGAAGGTTCTTGGGGAATGGCAGCCCATTCTTCACGGAGTGCTGCACTGAGGAGAGGTATCGATGTCGGTCGGTGAGCTCTGGCACGAAGTCGGCGTTCCAAAACATCCCGGAGGTGTTCTATAGGATTCAGGTCAGGACTCTGTGCAGGCCAGTCCATTACAGGGACGTTGTTGTCGTGTAACCACTCCGCCACAGGCTGTGAATTATGAACAGGTGCTCGATCGTGTTGAAAGATGCAATCGCCATCCACGAGTTGCTTAAAACGTCAATGTAGGCCTGTGCTGTGATAGCCATGCAAAACAACAAGTGGTTCAAGTTCCCTCCATGAAAAACACGACCACACCATAACACCACCTCCTTCGAATTTTGCTGTTGGCAATACACACGCTGGCAGACGACGTTCACCGGGCATTCGCCTTACCCACACTCTGCCATCGGATTGTCAGATTGAGTACCGTGATTCGTCACTCCACACTATGTTTTTCCACTGTTCAAACGTCCAATGTTTACGCTCCTTACACCAAGCGAGGCGTCGTTTGGCATTTACCGGTGTGATGTGTGGCTTATGAGCTGCCGTTCGACCATGAAATCCAAGTTTTCTCACCTCCTGCCTAACTGTCATAGTACTTGCAGTGGATCCTGACGCAGTTTGGAATTCCTGTGTGATGGTCTGGATAGATGTCTACTTACTACACATTACGACCCTCTTCAACTGTCGGCGGTCTCTGTCAGTCAACAGACGAGGTCGGCCTGTACGCTTTTGTGCTGTACGTGTCCCTTCATGTTTCCACTTCTTTATCACATTGGAAACAGTGGACCTGGGTATGTTTAGGAGTGTGGAAATCTCGCGTACAGACGTATGACATAAGTGACACCCAATCACTCGGCCACGTTCGAAGTCCGTGAGTTCCGCGGAGCGCCCCATTCTGCTCTCTCATGATGTCTAATGACTACTGAGGCCGCTGATATGGAGTACCTGGAAGTAGGTGGCCGTACAATGCACCTGATATGAAAAATGTATGTTTTTGGGGGTGTCCGGACACTTTTGATCATATAGTGTATTTGCTGCAGCTCATATAATGAACGTTATGAATCCCAGGAACTCTATGATCGATCGCACCATATAATTTATCTTGGAAAACGCGTTGAAAGGCAACTCAGCCTAGGCTACTGCCTATTGCACTAGCAGAAAGCCTGATCATCTTCTGATGACTTAACGACTGTGACTTTTGTCCCTCAAATCTGTTCTTTAGGAACTAATTCCCCAATTAATTTGGGAGTTTAAGTGATTCTCGTTGGATATCCTTGTCGCTGAGATATAATTATTAGGTGTCATTTTGGAATATACAGAGTGGCCGAGACATCCATCTGGGTTAAGTTTAAGTACAGAATCTAAAAATGGAATCTTCTTTTGTGTCTCCCTTTCAATCGCAAACTTTATGTTAGGTTGTAGGGTATTCATATGCTCTACAAGATGCTGAAGGCTTCGATACCGCGTGGCCATATGACGATCGTGTCGCCAGCATAATGACAGTAGCGACATTTCATCGAAGTTTTCGACAACTCACTAGCCTTGTTTCATTTTGAGAACTCTCAACACCAACTCTTCAACAATAGTGGCAAAACTGACAGGGGGAAACAGGTGAGCTTATAAGATCGCGACAAGTCAGCACTGTTTGGCAGTCTGTGTGTGCAAAAGGTTTATTGGTGGTGCATAAACCACGAGAATGTAGTGAAGTGGATGTTTTGACACACAAAAAAGCGGCACACACGTTCAAAGTAACATATGATCCGCACGGAGCTCAGTAAGTCATCTGCTGGTACGCAGTATATGTGCAGAATAGATGCAAGAGGTTCTTGTGTGTGAATGTCAGTGGTTGCAGAACTTCTTTCCTTTATCATAAGCCTTACAAGGAGATGTCAGGTCCTGTGACACACAGATGTCGACGAACTCCGGGGTAGCAGTCGGGGCCACTCGAAAGAACGGGGTGTCTATGACTACGCTTCGGTTTCGAAATAATCGAGGTCGATCGTCACGAAACGGTATATGTTTTGGGCCAGATGGAAACAAAGGAATCCCCAAAATAAGGAAATTATTCTTAAACACTTTAGGCCTGAAATCTAACAACTTCCGGGAAATCGAAGAATTGCTTGTTTCCAGCCGTTGCAGATTTACTAGAGACAGAAAGCGCTTACTAAGTAGGGCGATGCCCATGTGTTAGAAGGCTTAGTTTCAGATCAAAGTCAACTTTGATGCACATGGGTCAGAGTCGCTCTTCGTGCGGGATTTTCACTCTCTGGCTTCATAATGAAAGCTGTTGCGAATTTTATGTGTTGTAATTTTAAATTATATTATTTTCATTGCGAAGAAGGAAAAACAGTGATCAGATTACATTCCTACGAACTTGGACGACCCGTGTTTCAAGCTCAGTGAAGACTACGTTTTTCAGTGTTTATTCTTTTTTTCTTCTCACAAAATTTGCTATCAAATCTAAAGGTGGGAAAACGACCACAGAAGTCAAAGCTATGATCGTTGTGACATTGTCTCACTAGCAGTGGTAATAGGATGAGTAGCTTTTGCTTCAGATCAGTTGTGTCACGGAATGTTGTTCGACAAACAACGTCCATGGCAAACCCACCCTTATGTAAATCCATCAAGGTAATACCAGATAAACTGGGTGACCAGGCAATAGGGCTGTGTTGTCTAGTCAACTGATTGGATTTAGGAAGTCACGAACGAGCAGGCCTCTGTGGTGGTGCAGCATTATGCTAGTAAACAACGATTGGCGGGAGCCCAAGCAGCTATGATGTCACGTGTTCGGCAAAAACGTCAACGTTTTCATTTGCGGTAATTGTTTTCTTGAAGAAATGTGGATAACTGATTTGACTGTAGACCATTCTACATCACACATTCACCTTTAGACCATCTCGGAGAAATTCCAGGGTCACATGTAGGATTTCTGACTCTTAGCTTCTTGCATGACGGATATTCAGTTACCTGAAGCAATGAAAGCTCCCTCATCACTAGAAAAAAAGGAATGTTTCATCCCTCGGTACTGAAAAAATGTGTATGAATTCCTAAGGGACCAAACTGCTGAGGTCATCGGTCCCTAGACTTACACACTACTTCAAACTAGCTTACGCTAAGGACAAGACACACAGCCACGCCCGAGGGAGGACTCGAACCTTCGGCAGGAGGGCCTCGGTACTCATTTCAGTACGATCACTGCGAAATCTCTTCGTTTTGCTTTGTCATGTGGCTTAATCCAGATCACAAGCTTACAATCGGAGTTTATTTTGTAGAGCCAAATTCAGGTTGGATCTTGGTGTCTGTAACAGTCTAGAAAATCTGAGTTTATAGAGCTAAGTTCACGTTGGGTCTTGGTGTCTGATTCCTCTAAACGAAATACAGTTTTACCCAAATAAAATAAAAATTAAAGCAATAACAGCCCTCTGTCGCAAAACAGAAGTCTTTTGAGCTAGGTTTCGCCATTACTCTGAGTATCTTCATCAGAAGTAAAACACTCAAACTGGCCTATAACATAAATACAAAATTATAGGAAAAATTTTTAAAATTTTTTTAAAAGTGTAAGTACTGACTAAAAGTACAAGATAGAAACAGTTCTTACATGTGACGTGAAAACTAAATATTTATTACGAGGAAGGCGTTGAATCTGATAGGAAATGAACACCAAGAAAGAAATAGAGCGTAACATCTTTAGGCTGGATTAAATGATAGAGGTGCCGAGTGTAGTAACTCTTAACAGTTTTTTTTAAGGACGTCATCTGCTACGGCAGGTTCGTACTAGTTATTAACCGCTATCGTTTTGATTAAATTAATTTCTTCCTAGAATTTTTCTTTCGAGAGTGGAATAGAAATAGCTCTGTGATTAGCAGAGTGAAAGAAAGCGTTAGGTGGTATCCTTGATGACATTTTCATTAACTCTCTAGAAGAGAAATTTTTCAATTGTTTCTCAGCTACAGCACCAGGCATTCTCTCCTATTTCAGATATGTCGATGATATTTTAATCATCTACAAAGGACCTATGGATGGCATTAACCGTATTTTCAATCTCTTTAATGAACTTCGCGAGAAAATATCCTTCACCAGTGAACTCGAAAACGTGGCCCGTCAATTGAACTTTCTTGACTTCACGCTTACAGCAGAAGAAAATAAAATGTCATTTAACGTTTTTCATAAAGAAACATATACCGATCATATCGTACCTACGTCTTCCATGCACTCACAATCTCATAAAAACGCTTTCTTTCAATCTGCTATTCATAAAGCTACTTCTATTCCACTCTCGAAACAAAAATTCGAAGAAGAAATTAATTTGATCAAAACGATAGCAGTTAATAACGAATAGGAAACTGCTATAGTAGATGACGTCGTTAAAAAGAAAACTGTTAAAAGAGTTACTACACTCGCCCCCTCTATCACTGAATCCAACATAAAGATGGTTCTTTCTATTCCTTTCTTGGTGCCCATCTCCTATCCGATTCAACGTCTTCACGTAATAAATACGACTGTAATGTCGCCTTTTCAACCAATAATAATTTGAAAAAAAAATTATTCATAATTTAAAATCGACCCGTTCCCCTTTGGAAAACTCTGGTGTCTATAAGATTTTTTGCGACACCTGCTCTTCCTACCACATAGGGCAAAGAGGACGTGTCTTTACAGTCAGATACAAAGAACATCTTGTAAGAAAAAATGGCACTAGCACCTAAAATTCGTCCTTTGCCGACCACCTTGTGATTATAGGTCACGCGCCTAAAGCTGTTCACTGTGTCAACGTTCTGCACACTGAGAAGAAAGGGCGTAGATTAGATGTTCTCGAACAATTAGAAATTTTTAAACATCTTTCTCGAAATGATGGCCTCATTGTTAATGAGCAGCCACAATTACGTAATAAAGGCTTCTTCAACGGTATAAAGCCGTTACTTCATATTTGATTTGTGTTCCCTCGTGTAGTTACCGAAATATTTTTTCTAAGTCGACTCATAATTTTTCGTTTATTAAATGGTTTATATTGGCTGCATTTCATGTTATACCGTTTTTCTGCTCGCTGAGTTATTCAGCTCCTTCGTAACTCAATGATGGCTTTTTCAGCTTTTAAACCGTGCTTCTAAGCTCTTCTGTACACAAAATGTCTGCTGCTGTCAGATAAAATATAGCCTTTTATTTCATGTACTAAATAATGTTCATCATAATATTCATCTGTCTATATTCTGAATGTTAAGTAGCCTGATTATATTTGCGGCTACTATGTGGCACTCACCAAACGTTCACCTGCCCGCAATTGCTAACGCGGGCGCCTCTGTCTGCTGCTACCTGTAGCTCGACATCTGTGAGCACCCATAGTGCCTTACCTTCCATGTATGCTATTTCAAAAATTTTGTGACTAAAGCTTTATCGCTTGATATTTAGCTTAACGTGACATGTAAGTACTGTCTCTGTCTTCCATTGTTAGTCAGTACTTACACTTAAAAAAGTTTAAAAAATTTCCTATAATTTTGTACTTACGTTATAGGCCAGTTTGAATGTTTTACTTCTGATAAAAGCACTCATAGTAGCGCCGAAACCTAGGTCAAAAGATTTATTTTTTTCGACCGAGGGCTGTTATTGCTTTAATTTTACTTCGTAAACGGTCGCTGACCACGCAGCCATGTTCAGAACTTTAGCAGTGGTATCTGCTTTGTGTTTCAATGCGAATCGAGACTATTATGTTTGTTCGACCTGGAGGTCGTTCTTATTCTCTTCAGATGTACATCGGTCCATCGCATCGCTTTTAGAAGCTGTCACTTCTCATCAGCATTCATGTAAAGAACAAATATTTCACATTCATATTACGATCATCACCACTTCGCATTTCGTTAAATTCGTTTATTAATACAGTTTCCTAACAGCATATACGTTACTACGTACCGGTGTGTACGTCATCGGATGTTATGACCAACTGACAATACTTATTAACGGAGCATACAAGGTTCAAAAGCAACAATAATCAGCGACGTCCCTCGTGGCCTATGGAAGGGTTCACCCACTGGCCGTTGGCATCATGTCGGGCGTTAGCAGCGCACGAATGCTGCCGCGCCCGACCGCTGGCGAGAACGATAATCACAAATATATCAGTATCAGCTTCTGATATTAAAAGAATTACCGACTCCGAGACGGCAGCTGGTCTAACTCATTTACGAAAGTTGACGCTAATGATGTGTTCCCTTAAGAACCCTTGTTCTTCCGAGTCTGAGCGATTCACACTGGTCATAACTAGGCGCACTAATTCAGAAAATTTGCAGTAGATATTGCACTACCTACAATAAGTATAAAGCACGAAGTTCTTGCCATATCAGAGAGATGTCTTACTGTAATAAAACGACTAGTTCATTCACGTGGGGTTACAAGCCAGTTATCGTCTGTGACGTAATGCGTACTTCCTCCGCTTTCCTCACTTCCGTACTCGTTCGGTGTGACCCTGGCGGCTTTTCAGTAATGCCGGTTTCGTTTCCGTCCAAGACAGATTTGTTTTTCTTTTCCGTGTTACGTCACGCTTCCCACAATTTTCCTCCGCTCAGATTGTGCAGACGAAAATAATAACGGTCCCTTCAAGCCACTTCGTTTGTCTCTTTTTGTTAAAGCATTTCCATGTTTTAACTTAACCCTTTACTTACAGCATTTTTACAACTTTATTGATTTAGTATCTTCAGCGAAGCTCGTTCTTTGCTTTCTGGAAATTTTGCAAAGTATTGAAGATGGAAGACGAAAGCGCATCATGAAATTGAAAACAGACATTCAAATATTTTAAAGGGTACCACAGCTCTCCCCCTTCATCCTTCTGCAACATTTCTAGCGTTTCACACTGTGAGCTGCGTGTTGTGATACGAAGAACTGCCGCATAAATTTAGGACCTGTTTCCAAATGCCTGCCGCTAAACTCTCATTCCACTCAATATTTCAATATGACATTCATCATTAACTGCATCACATACACAACGAAATTACGCAAGTGATCACATGTATATCACTCTTTCTCATTGCTGCTACACTTTTTTTGCTTTTGTTATTGGTATGTAATCAAGAGACAATGGGCTGTCCTCGGTAGTTTTACCTTTGTCAGATATCCGATAAATTTTCTTAGCAATGACAGAATGTGTTGTCCGTTTTTAATAAAGGAAGCAACCTCGGGGAACGACTGAAGGGAAATCTCATTCTGTCATGTTGTGGATTTACCACTTGTTTATATTGCGATTCTGGATCTCAAGGCCAATTAAAAGGTTGAAAAAAAAAAAAACAACTGAAAGTATAGTCCGAAGTCGAGAATTAGACAAACCCCATGGTGTAAGGATAACCATTCAATGTGCTGAGGCTTCAGTTCATCTAGAATCGATTAATCCTGGATGGTGCATATGAAGTTCACATCACTATTAATAAGAGAACTGTTTAAAGCTGGGCCTTCCCGAAAGGTTAATCTGAGTAAACTGTGCCAGCTTAAAAAAAGAAAAAAACTGGTATTTTGTGCTAAGTTCCGATAACGATGGCTGCTAGGCAATGTGTATAACACTGTCTATGCTCAGCAAACGATTATGTGATGGCTGTATTTTTTTCAACCTCCGTTCGGTAGCGAAGTGAAAACCACAGAGAAACTAAAAAAAATGTTTTATTTGCAGCATTTAGCTACACCTTCCAGCCACTTCTCTACATCGTCGCCGCTCCCACTTGCACTTTCCAGTACTCTCGTCACAGGAAGCAGCCACCTGTGCTCTAGGACGATTTCCTACTCTGGTCTACAGCCTGTCGTCTGTGCCAAAATGTCTTCATAACCGCCTCATGTGAGTGGAGATGAAAGTCAGAGAGGGCCAATTGCGTGCTGCGTTGTGAGTGATCAAACACTTCCCATCGAAAACGTTGCAGGAGCATCTTTAGTACCCCTGTGAAGTGCGACCGAGAATTGTCAAGAAGAAGGAAACGCATGAAAGGTATATGGGTTGCAAGACATCAGGCGATATCTTTGACCAGGGCCTCATACTTGGCGGGAGACACTATTTTCTACGCAACTGTATGTGCTCCTATGCGCTCAGAACCGAAAAGAGCGACGTGACGCGGTCGATGGGCATGCTAGAGACAATACCCAACAAATTTGTGCAAAACTTCATCGGAATTCCACTGTAACTTCGGTTTCGCGCCCGATCGGAGCTTAATACAGCCTACGTATTATTGTTCTAGGCATCTGTACGTGATCACTGTGCACTCAGAATTGAAAATGGCGACGTGACGCTATTGATGGGCACGCTAAAGACGCAGCGCAACACATCTTCGCAGAGCTTCACCGGATTTTCACTGTGATTTTAATTTCAAGATCGATAGTACGTTGCAAAAAAAAATTGCCCTCGTGAGACAATAGTGGCTACAAAACTATGACATTTATCCTTAGCAAATTGCATCTCCAAAAAGAAACATCTCCTGCGTTTGTAACTTTCTATACCGAAACTTACGGCACTATGGTAAAGGCAATGAAATATACGAAAGGAAGACGAAAACATTTGCATACGCATTTCGAAAAATGAATTAAAAGAATAAAAAGTTCATGCAAATGTTTGTGGCAGAACATTCTAGATTGCACAGGAAAATAAAATACAACTCCATCTCGGCACAGGTGTGAGGAAGGAACCAAATGAAGTAGTAAGTGAAATTAACGTCTTAAAACTATTTACTTGTACTCTGTCATCGGACACTAACACCAAAAGACTATGTTATGGAAATTTGTTAACAATTTCATAACAATTCTAGCAAATGCATTAATAGAGAAAAATACTTATTACAGGCTACTGACAACGCTTCAAAAATTAAACGGGCAAAAAGCGCTTACCACACAAATATTTTTTTTTTAAATTTCATCGCAGGTACGAAGAAGGTGATCCTAATCGAGTTAGTGGCTAAGGAATAATTACATAAATACAGAGTGATGATATATGAAGACGTTTGCTGAAAACTAATCATTATAAGCAGAAATTGCTGTTGTTGTTGTTGTGGTCTTCAGTCCTGAGACTGGTTTGATGCAGCTCTCCATGCTACTCTATCCTGTGCAAGGTTCTTCATCTCCCAGTACCTACTGCAACCTATATCCTTCTGAATCTGCTTAGTGTATTCATCTCTTGGTCTCCCTCTACGATTTTTACCCTCCACGCTGCCCTCCAATACTAAATTGGTGATCCCTTGATGCCTCAGAACATGTCCTACCAACCGATCCCTTCTTCTGGTCAAGTTGTGCCACAAACTTCTCTTCTCCCCAATCCTATTCAGTACTTCCTCATTAGTTATGTGATCTACCCACCTAATCTTCAGCATTCTTCTGTAGCAGCACATTTCGAAAGCTTCTATTCTCTTCTTGTCCAAACTATTTATCGTCCATGTTTCACTTCCATACATGGCTACACTCCATACAAATACTTTCAGAAAAGACTTCCTGACTCTTAAATCTATACTCGATGTTAACAAATTTCTCTTCTTCAGAAACGCTTTCCTTGCCATTGCCAGTCTACATTTAATATCCTCTCTACTTCGACCATCATCAGTTATTTTGCTCCCCAAATAGCAAAACTCCTTTACTACTTTAAGTGTCTCATTTCCTAATCTAATTCCCTCACCATCACCCGACTTAATTCTACTACATTCCATTATCCTCGCTTTGCTTTTGTTGATGTTCATCTTATATCCTCCTTTCAAGACGCTACCCATTCCGTTCAACTGCTCTTCCAAGTCCTTTGCTGTCTCTGACAGAATTACAATGTCATCGGCGAACCTCAAAGTTTTTATTTCTTCTCCATGGAATTTAATACCTACTCCGAATTTTTCTTTTGTTTCCTTTACTGCTTGCTCAATATACCGATTGAATAACATCGGGCAGAGGCTACCACCCTGTCTTACTCCCTTCCCAACCACTGCTTCCCTTCCATGTCCCTCGACTCTTATAACTGCTATCTGGTTTCTGTACAAACTGTAAATAGCCTTTCGCTCCCTGTATTTTACCCCTGCCACCTTTAGAATTTGAAAGAGCGTATTCCAGTCAACATTGTCAAAAGCTTTCTCTAAGTCTACAAATGCTAGAAACGTAGGTTTGCCTTTCCTTAATCTTTCTTCTAAGATAAGTCGTAAGGTCAGTATTGCCTCACGTGTTCCAGTATTTCTACGGAATCCAAACTGATCTTCCCCGAGGTCGGCTTCTACTAATTTTTCCATTCGTCTGTAAAGAATTCGTGTTAGTATTTTGCAGCTGTGGTTTATTAAACTTATTGTTCGGTAATTTTCACATCTGTCAACACCTGCTTCCTTTGGGATTGGAAAGTAACAACAAAAAGTCTGTACTCAAAAAGATAAATTTGCTAACGTCTACTATAAATATGTTTCAGAAAATTTTCCTGAAGATATTTGTCTGAAGTATATCGTTGTATGTACGATAAACAGTTCAGATAGGGAGGGAACAGAGGATTTTGAAATATGGTGCTACAGAAGAATGCTGATGAATAAGTGGGTGGATTGAATAACTAATGACGAAATCTAAGAGAATTGGTTGGTTGTTTGATTTGGAGAAAGGAACCAAACAGCGAGGTCATCGGTCAAATCTGATTAGGAAAGGATATGGAAGGCAGTTAGCCTTGCCCTTTCAAAGGAACTATCCCGGTATTTGCCTGAAGTGATTTAGGGAAATCAGGGAAAACGTACATCAGGACGGCCGGACGCCGGTTTAACCGTCGTCCTCCCGAATGCGAGTCCAGTGTGCTAACCACTGTGCTATCTTCCTCGGACAGTCTAATAGGAGGGGAGAAAAAAAAATTCGGCACAACTTGGCTAAAAGATGAAATCGGTTGGTAAGACTCGCTCTGTGGCATAACGGGGAGGGAGAGCAAAACCTGATTACAGTCAGCAGGTTCAGATGGATGCAGAGACGAAAAGAAAAACACATTACCATGCCTAAAAAGTGTAGGGGAACCGTTGGCATTCAAAACAGTTCCAGTCCACTCAGAATTGATAAATAAAGGTTGAAATGCCCTGCTTAACCCGCAGGACAGAAAAGATAGAATAAATTGTGGAAAGGAGTCAAAATAAGGGGCTGTCAGTTACACTCAAACATACAACTTTATTATTTGATCAAACATTACAAGAGCAAAAAAAAAATTTTTTTTAACAGACGGCTTTAATCTTTGGGACTCAATCACCGGCTGAAAGCCACTTTAATTTAAAAACCCCTGAAGGCCAATAACTTAAAACGCAAGTGTAATCAGAAATTTAAAAGGCAAACCTTATATTAAAACAGTTCTTTAGTTAGGCTGAAGGAAACAAGCTAAATTCAAATCGGCTGAAGGCCGAACGCTTAAAACTCCAAAACATTAATTTTTTTAAAAAAAAACTAAAGTCCTTACGTGAAACAGTTCTTTAATTTAGGCTGAAGGCCTTAAGAACAAATAACTGAAACTCAAACCCGCTGAAGGCCAAAGACTTAAAAATTCAATAGGTTGAAGCAAACAAGTTAAATTCAAATCGGCTGAAGGCCGAAGACTTAAAAATTAAAAAAGAAATTAAATGCCAAGAAACAGTACTTTACACTAGGCTGAAAGCCTTAAGAGGAAAACAACTCTAATTTCAAACACAAAACCGGCTAGAAGCCATACACAACGAGAACAAATTTAAAAAAAATATGGCAGTGCACACAAGGGCGCCCTGATGTTCGAGAGTCGGCCTGTAATTCAAACACTAACCCTCGCTGAGGTGAGACAGGCAGTCGGGCCAACCATTCACGATCCGACGACAACCCAACCGACCGACAGTCAGCGGACCCACCGACAACATAACTTCCACTCCACCCGACCAGGGCAAAACAAGGAGTTCAACGGAACAACGTAGAAGATTCATTCCATGTAGGCTTTCACGGCCGGCGTCTTTATCAGTAAACTCTTCCGGGCTAAGTTGCCGTGGTCGATCTGAAGAACTTCTTCTCCCTGACGTTTCGTTCTCAACTACGGAGAACATCTTCCGAGGTCAGTCGACGACTGGCTGCTAGGAGTTTTTTTTTTTTTTTTTTTTTTTTTACTTTATTGTTATTTTAAAACCTGTACAATTCAGGTAGGCTGGCAGCGGCACACTACGCCGCTCTTCAGCCATAGCGTTTAACAAGAGTATAAAACATGGTGAATAACAATGAACAAAGTGACGGGCAAAAGAGAGAGGTCACAGAGACATAAAAAAAACACGGAGTCGTTCACATGTGACGATAACAACACGGAAAACACGTCGGCACGGCGCACAAAACACTGGTGAGTCCGACGGCACAAGTGAACGTAGGAGTGGGATGGCGGACACCAAAAACACTATATGACGTCACACACACGAAGCACAAAAGGCGACGATCTCCGGCGCGCGAATGTTCACTATACGTGTGCGAGTCCGGGGACCTGCCAAGAGAGGAGGAGGAGGAAGGGGAGTGGGAGAGCGAGAGGGGAGAGCAGAGATGCCACGGGCAGGGGAGATAGGGGGGAGGGAGGAAGGGGGAGAGGAAGCCCGGGGGAAGAGGGGGAAGGGAGGGGACAGGGAGATGGAAAAAGAAGGGAAGAGAAGAGAAGGGAGGGAGGGTGCCGAAAGGAAAGGACACGGGAAGTGGGGGGTGGGGCAGGGTCAAAGTTGATAGGAGGGGTAGATGGAGGGGACGAGGACATCATCAGGGAGAGGGAGCTGGCGGAAGCCACCTTGGGAGAGGGCATGGAGGGTGGAGAGATGGAGACCGGGTGGGACGTGCGAATACAGGCGCGGCAGCGGGCGGGGGTGGGAGAGGAGCGAGGAAACGAGCGGGTGAGGAGGATCAAGTTTACGTGAGGTGTACAGGATACGTATCCTTTCAAGGAAAAGGAGGAGGTGGGGGAAGGGGATGAGATCATACAGGATCCGTGTGGGGGAGGGGAGACGGATGCGATAGGCAAGGCGGAGAGCATGGCGTTCAAGGATTTGGAGGGATTTATAGAAGGTAGGGGGGGCGGAGATCCAGGCTGGATGGGCGTAACAAAGGATAGGGCGGATGATGGATTTATAGGTGTGGAGGATTGTGGAGGGGTCCAGACCCCACGTGCGGCCGGAAAGGAGCTTGAGGAGACGGAGTCGGGAACGTGCCTTGGCTTGGATTGTCTGGAGATGGGGAGTCCAGGAGAGGCGACGGTCGAGGGTGACGCCAAGGTACTTAAGGGTGGGAGTGAGGGCGATAGGACGGCCATAGACGGTGAGATAGAAATCAAGGAGGCGGAAGGAAGGGGTGGTTTTGCCTACAATGATCGCCTGGGTTTTGGAGGGATTGACCTTGAGCAACCACTGGTTGCACCAAGCGGTGAACCGGTCAAGATGGGATTGGAGAAGGCGTTGGGAGCGTTGCAGGGTGGGGGCAAGGGCGAGGAAGGCGGTGTCATCGGCAAACTGGAGAAGGTGGACGGGGGGCGACGGCGGCGGCATGTCCGCCGTGTACAAAAGGTACAGAAGGGGGGAGAGGACGGAGCCTTGGGGCACACCGGCGGAGGGGAAAAAGGTGTAGGAATCAGTGTTATGGATGGTGACATAGGAAGGACGGCGGGAGAGAAAGGAACCGATCAGACGGACGTAGTTAATGGGAAGGGCAAAGGTTTGGAGCTTGAAGAGGAGACCGGAATGCCAGACGCGGTCATAAGCGCGTTCGAGGTCAAGTGAGAGGAAGATGGCGGAGCGACGGGAATTAAGCTGTTCGGAAAGGAGATGAGTGAGGTGAAGGAGAAGATCGTCGGAAGAGAAGGATGGCCGAAAGCCACACTGGGTGACGGGAAGGAGGCGGTGCTGGCGGAGATGCTGGTGGATGCGGCGGGTGAGGATAGATTCTAGGACCTTGCTGAAGACCGAGGTAAGGCTGATGGGACGGTAGGAGGAGACGGCGGACGGCGGTTTGCCAGGTTTAAGGAACATGAGGATACGGGAGGTTTTCCACAGGTCGGGGTAGTAACCGGTGGACAGGACTACATTGTAGAGCCTGGCCAGGGTGGAGAGGAAAGAGACAGGAGCTTCACGAAGGTGACGGTAGGTGGCACGATCGTGACCAGGAGCGGTGTTGCGTTTTGTGCGGAGTGTAGCAATGAGATCCTGTGTAGTGATAGGGGCATTGAGTTCCGTGTGTGTAATGTTGTCCAAGTACTGGAAGCCAGGAGCGAGGGGAGGGGAAGAGGTGTCAGTTCGATCGCGGATATCTGGGAAGAGGGAGTAATCGAACTGGGGATCATCGGGGACAGAAAATACATCGGAGAGGTAGGAGGCAAAGTGATTGGCCTTACTAAGGGAGTCAGGGAAAGGGTGATCATCATGGAGAAGAGGATAATAGGGGGAGGGTTTAGTTCCGGTAAGGCGACGGAAGGCCGACCAGAACTTGGACGAGTTGATTGGTAGGGTTGCATTTAAACGGGTGCATGTCTGTCGCCAGTCCCGGCGTTTCTTAGCCGCGAGCAAATTACGAACGTGTCGCTGGAGTTGCCGGTGGCGTCGTAGTGTGTCCGGGTCACGCGTGCGGAGGAAGGCACGGTAGAGACGACGGGATTCACGGAGGAGGAGAACGGCCTGTGGGGGTAAGGTAGGACGGTGGGGGTGGATGGCGACAGTAGGAACGTGGGCCTCCACGGCCTCAGACAAGGTCCGCTGGAGAAAGGAGGCGGCATGGGTGACATCGTCAGGGTGGTGGTAGGTGAGAGGGTGGCTATCGACCTGGGTGGAAAGGGTATCCCGGTAGGCATTCCAGTCGGCTCGGGAATAGTCGTGGACATACTTAGGGGGAGGGTCAGTACGAGGGTCGGGGCGAGGGCGACGACCGTCTGAAACGGTGAGGAGGACAGGGAGATGGTCGCTACCAATAGGCTCCAGGACATCCACCGTGATGCGGCCAAGGAGGTTGGGGGAGGAGAGGATAACATCAGGAGTGGAGTTGGATTCAGGACGGGTATGCCGGGGGATGGGGACGAGGTCACCTTGAAGGGTGGAGAGGAACCGATGCCATCGCCGTAACTGGGCAGCGGAACGACTATGGATGTTGAGGTCGGCGGCGATCACGTAGGAGGAAAAGGTACGATCGACGTGGGAGAGGAAGTCGAAGGGAATAGGAGCGTTGGGGCGGACATAGATGGTGGCGCAGGTAACGGTAAGGCCGGGGAAGAAGAGACTAAGGATCAGGTGTTCGGTGGGGTCGGGAAGGAGAGGTTGGAGCCGAACGGGGATCTGGCGGTGGTGACCAATGGCAACTCCGCCACGCGCAATCGGGAGGGGATTATCGGAGCGGTGGAGGAGGTAGGGCGAAGTGTGGACTGTGTGGTGGGGTTGCAGGAAGGTTTCATTGAGGAGGAAGGCATCCACGCGGTGGGTGGCAAGGGTGTGCAGGAACAGGTTTTTGTTGGCGGGAAGGGAGCGTATGTTGTTGAAAAGGAGACGTTGCTGTCGCGCCATGACTGGGATTTAAACGAGGGTGTCAAGACGGGAGAAGGTGAAATGGGCCTGGTTGTTGGAGTAGGTGGCGTACATCTTGAGTTGGAAGATGGAACGGGCAGCAAGGGAGATCTGCTGGAGGGTGTGAGGGCGCTGAAAGGGATGAACATTCTGGAGGACGATGGTGAGGAACCTGATGATGTCCTCAGCGGTGGGTGGGGGACGAAGGGAATTGCCAGGAGGGGTGGGGGCGTCCAGAGGACGGACAGGTACGGTGAGTTCAGGAGTGGTTGGAGGGGGTCGGGCTTTACACTTTTGGGAGTAGGTGGGATGAGGGAGATTGCAGGTATTACAGGAGGGAGGGGATTGGAGGTTAGGGCACTGCCGGAGGAAGTGCGCCTGCCGACAATGCGGGCAGGTGGGGGCCTCGCGGCACTCAGCTGTGGGGTGCGCATTATAGCGCAGACACCTCTGGCAGCGCAGGGATTGAGGAGGGGAACGGGAAGGGTCGACCTTGTACCGCTGGTGGAAGAGGAGGGCACCCTCCTTCAGGAGACGGTCAATGGAGGGGGCGTCCTCAGAGAAAACCCGCATAAGGCGGGTGGGGCCGGCCGAGTTGAAAATGCGGCGGACCGCCCGCACCTCCAGTGTGGGATGGGCCTGGAGCTCCGCCAACACCTCCTCCTCCGTGATCGACGGACTGAGCCGCGTGATCACGGCGGTGAGGGTCGGCGGGCGACGCGGGGGTTGGGGTTGGCGGGTAGGAGATGGAGAAGGAGCAGGGGTAAGGGAGGCGTTGGGACCAAAACGGGTGATGGGGAGACGGGAGAGGATGTCAGTATGGAGGGTTGGGCTGGGGGAGGAGATGAGAACAGATTCTCGGCGAGGAGTGAGGAGGGAGATGGGGGCACCAGGACAATGCTGGCGAAGGAAGAGGGTGAGGTTCCGGGCTTCAAGGAGAGAGGGATCAGGACGGGAGAGGAGGTAGCGGTAGGAGGAAGGGAGAGAGGAGGAGGATGAGGGGGCAGGGACAGGCGGGGAGACGTCCATGGCATCAAGGGTGGGGGAAGGAGGACGAGGTGCAGCCTTTTTGGAAGCAGAGGAAGCAGGGGTGCCACCGGGGCGCTTGACGGCGGTGGAGGAGGTGTGGGGGATGGGAACAACGGGAATGTGGCGGGGAGGGGCAGGTCCCGGGGCCGGAGTCGGCGCCGGAGATGGTGACGGTGACGGTGAAGGCGACGATGACGATGACGGCGGCAGAGGCGGCGGTGATGGCGAAGGTGACGGGGAGAGCTGGGCGTGGGCAGTGGCCCGACGGGCCACCACTCGAGCTGGAGCTGCAGTGACAGGCTGGGGGAGTGGGGGGAAGGGATCAGAACGAGAGGAGCGGGAGGAAGAAGCGGGAGAGGGGGCGACAAAGAGAGAGGGTGAAGGGACAGTGAGGAGAGGTGGAATGGAAGGAGGGAGGTGGGACTGGGCACACCAAGTTATAGTGGTGGAGGCGGCGGAAGGGGAGGTATAGACAATGGCGGTGGTGGTAGTAGTGACAGTGGTGGTGGGGGCGGACATGACGGGAGAGAGAAACAAGAACGAACAGAACGAAGAGGAGAGGACAGAAACCGGGGACAGACAAAGACGAAGACGGATGAAGACGAAGACGGCCGTAGACCAGGGTCAGGACGGCGGCGATGGTGGCGACCAGGCGGCACCGGATGGCGGCGGGCACCGGCGGCGGCGGCGGCGGCGGCGGCGGCGGCGGCGAGCACCGGCAGGCGGCAGGCACCGGCGGCGGCGGCGGCGGCGGCGGCGGCGGCGAGCACCGGCAGGCGGCGACCAGGCGGGGGCGGCGAGCCCCGGCAGGCGGCGACCAGGCGGGGGCGACGGGCGACGAGCCCCGGCAGGCGGCGGCGGCGGCGGCGGAGGCGGCGGCAAGGACCGGCAGGCGGCGACCAGGCGGGGGCGACGAGCCCCGGCAGGCGGCGGCGGCGGCGGCGGCAGCAAGGACCGGAAGGCGGCGACCAAGCGGCGGCGGCGGCGGCGGCGGCGGCGGCGGCGGCAAACAGACGACACGGCAAGGATCTTCCACGTCGAAGGCGCACCCTGAGAGTAGCCCAGGCAGTGAAACTCTTCGATGAAGAAGAGAGGGAATCCAACCCTCGAATGGCTGCTAGGAGCTGGGGCCGCCGCTTATATAGATATCGTAGGGGGCGCCACCACACGTCACATGGCGTCGATGTGCAGCTATCTCTGGCTATCGTCTGTTCTCTCGATTGCAGGCAATCGATTGTCACGTGATTGATGCAACGTCGACCGCCATATCTTATCCAATTTTAATCCTTCTTCTTTACGATTAAAATTGTATTGATGTTTGTGGATTTCAATTGCCTCTCTATACATACGTGTATAATAGTGCGACGTCCTCGCTAGCACGCTTGTTTCACCAAATTTTATGTCGTGATCTCCATCCTTAAAAACATGTTCCGCTACTGCCGATTTGTCGATATGTCCCAAGCGACAGTTTCTTTTGTGCTCCGTCAACCGTGTATTGATGCTTCTTTTTGTAGTTCCTATGTAAACCCTGCCGCAACTACACGGAATTTTATATACCCCTGGGGTGGCTAGGGGGTGACGAGCATCTTTTGTTGATCTTAGGCATTCACTAATTTTCTTAGTAGGTCTAAAAATGGTCTCTACCTGAAACTTGGCTAGTACTTTTCCAATGCGATCCGTGATATTATGAATGAACGGAAGAAATACTTTTCCAGCTGATGGTTGTTGCTGTCTCCTATTTTTAGGCATTTTTCTATTTGGGTGAAGTGCTCGATTAATCTCGTTTTTCGTATAACCATTTTTCGCAAAGGCCATTCGTAAATGATTTAGTTTTTCTTGTAAGTAGCCTGGTTCACAAATATTATTGGCCCTATCCACTAGTGTTTTTATGACCCCCCCCTCTTTTGCCTAGGGTGGTGGTTTGAGTTCTTATGGAGGTAGCGACCGGTATGTGTACCTTTCCTGTAGACCTTATGGCCTAAGGTCCCATCCGCCTGTTTGATAACTGATACATCCAAGAAGTTAAGTTGTCCATTCCTCTCCTTCTCCATAGTAAATTTAATCTTTGGGTTGATGCTATTTAAGTGTACCAGAAAATCATTCAAGTCTTCTTCCTCGTGATTCCATATTACAAAGGTATCATCCACATACCGATACCACTTGGAGGGGCTTTTTTTGGCCGACTGCAATGCTTGATGTTCAAAATATTCCATGAATAAATTCGCAATTGCGGGACTTAGGGGGCTTCCCATGGCTACCCCATCGATCTGTTCATAAAATTCACCATTGTACTGAAAATAGGTTGAGGATAGACAGTGTTGGAACAAGGCTACTATATCAGTAGGGAACATATTGGCTATATGGGAGAGAGCTTCATGAACTGGAACCATCGTGAACAAAGACACTATATCAAAACTGACAAGTATGTCATTAGGACCGACAGTAATTTCCCTCAATTTCTCAATGAAGTGTAGAGAGTTTTTAATATGACTCTCAGTTTTGCCTATGTGAAGTTGTAACAGAGAGTCAAGGTGTCTGGCTAGTTCTTGGGTAGGAGCTCCAATTGCGCTGACTATTGGTCTCAAAGGAACATCAGGTTTATGTATCTTTGGTAATCCATATAATCTCGGAGGATAAGCCCCCGTTTCTCAAAGATACTTTTTAACTTCTGTAGGAATTGAAGACTGTTTTATCAGACGATTGGTGGCATTCAGCACATTCGTTGTGGGATCCATTTTCAACTTCTTGTATGTGCTGGGTTCCAGGAGATCACTGATCTTCTTGTGATAATCCTCAGTATTCATTAAAACAGTAACATTTCCCTTGTCAGCGGCAACTATAATAACATTCTTGTCTGCATTGATCTCCCGCAATGCCTTCCTTTCCCCTTGAGACAGATTGCTGCTGGGTGGCTTAGCTTTGCGTAATATAGAGGCAGGAATTCGTCAGTTACCATCATATTCTGCTGATGAAATTAGAATGGAAACCTACACTTAAATAGCATCAACCCAAAGATTAAATTTACTATGGAGAAGGAGAAGAATGGACAACTTAACTTCTTGGATGTATCAGTTATCAAACGGGCGGATGGGACCTTAGGCCATAAGGTCTACAGGAAAGGTACACATACCGGTCGCTACCTCCATAAGAACTCAAACCACCACCCTAGGCAAAAGAGGGGGGTCATAAAAACACTAGTGGATAGGGCCAATAATATTTGTGAACCAGGCTACTTACAAGAAGAACTAAATCATTTACGAATGGCCTTTGCGAAAAATGGTTATACGAAAAACGAGATTAATCGAGCACTTCACCCAAATAGAAAAATGCCTAAAAATAGGAG
Organism: Schistocerca americana; assembly: GCF_021461395.2. Lineage (NCBI taxonomy): Eukaryota > Metazoa > Arthropoda > Insecta > Orthoptera > Acrididae > Schistocerca > Schistocerca americana. Next base: position 713,661,211 of record NC_060122.1, on the reverse strand, counting down.
ACAGCAACAACCATCAGCTGGAAAAGTATTTCTTCCGTTCATTCATAATATCACGGATCGCATTGGAAAAGTACTAGCCAAGTTTCAGGTAGAGACCATTTTTAGACCTACTAAGAAAATTAGTGAATGCCTAAGATCAACAAAAGATGCTCGTCACCCCCTAGCCACCCCAGGGGTATATAAAATTCCGTGTAGTTGCGGCAGGGTTTACATAGGAACTACAAAAAGAAGCATCAACACACGGTTGACGGAGCACAAAAGAAACTGTCGCTTGGGACATATCGACAAATCGGCAGTAGCGGAACATGTTTTTAAGGATGGAGATCACGACATAAAATTTGGTGAAACAAGCGTGCTAGCGAGGACGTCGCACTATTATACACGTATGTATAGAGAGGCAATTGAAATCCTCAAACATCAATACAATTTTAATCGTAAAGAAGAAGGATTAAAATTGGATAAGATATGGCGGTCGACGTTGCATCAATCACGTGACAATCGATTGCCTGCAATCGAGAGAACAGACGATAGCCAGAGATAGCTGCACATCGACGCCATGTGACGTGTGGTGGCGCCCCCTACGATCTCTATATAAGCGGCGGCCCCAGCTCCTAGCAACCAGTCGTCGACTCACCTCGGAAGATGTTCTCCGTAGTTGAGAACGAAACGTCAGGGAGAAGAAGTTCTACAGATCGACCACGGCAACTTAGCCCGGAAGAGTTTACTGATAATAAACGTAGAAGATATTGGCGCCCCCAACCAATCATACACGGAGCTGTCAAACTACACACCGTGCTGGACAGCAACAACACGATGAGGAAACTACACTGCCTGAAATTTACATGAGCCGGCAGGGCAAGTAACCGGAACGTTAACGGCCACAAGGCAGAAGATTCCGCAGGTGCACTTCAATTCAAATATCCAAATACAGTGAGACAACACCGGAGGGTGGCTAGAATTTTCCAACTCGAAAACCACGTTGTTGCTCGCGGGAATATCCCAACAACCGGCAACGGACTCCAAACGACACAATGTGAACAGTCTTGACTTGCTGGTAGGTTAAATCAAAACTCAACTTTCGTGTCCAGGGTCGGTGAGCCGCGGACCTCGTAGCAATGGGAATAACACCACACACTCCGACACCGCGTAGAGACCGCCAGCGGGCCCCGATCAAACTACGCCCCGTCGAGAAATCCTCACTGCTCCACGCCAACCGACCGACTCCTCAGAGCCAGTACGCCGACAACATTTAAAATAACTTGTCAGTCAAATCTCACAAACTACACACAGTTTCACGAACACTTGCACGAAGAACTAGACAATGCTAACTGCAGCGACTGTACAATAATAGTGACGACTTACGAGTCGACACACACAGTCAACCCATAAGCGATCGCAGGCCAAATACACGTCGTCCGGCTGGACGACCGACCGACGACGAACCAAAGTCGTCCGCACTCCAATCATGTGTGTCGGCAACCGTCGGGCGAGTCATGGCACTCCGGACCTCACTGTTGCCGCGCGCCGACTGAACTTGTGCCGCGTGCCAACTCAAACACTGCCTGGTCCGAACTAACTCACAACACACAACGACCGGGAAGTAAAAGCAGTCCAGCAAAGATAACACGGCAGGGCCTATATCGATAAGCGCTGCTGCTGCCGCTCACGGGCAGGCAAGACAGCAGGTGGCAGTACGGTAAAAACAAGATGTAAAATAAGAAATGACACGAACACGAGCCACGCATGGCTCACAGATCTTCTGTGGTTTTCAAGGGAATCTTAAACCGTTCTTCCTGCAAAATAGTGGCAAGTTTAGGTACCGATGACGAAGGTGAATCTCTCCAAAACAGACCACAGTGGCTCAATAATATTGAAACTGGTGATTGTGGCGGCCAGGAGAGATGCGAACATTCGTCCTCGTGCCCATAAAACCAGTCCTGGACGATGCGACCTGTGTAAACAGGGGCCATCGCCAATCTAGAACAAACACTGTACCATGAGACGGACCTGGTTAGCCAAAATGGTCACATAATCCCTGACAATGTGATCTTGTAGAGGAACCCTGAGGCCCATGGAATAGTCCATGGTTGCCCAAATCACCACCGGAACGAGCGCCACCTTCCCCTCATGGGAATTAAACTCTGCCAGAGGTTGGACACAGTGTGAAACAACTCTCATCCGAGCAAACGTCAGTCTTCCATTGCTCCATAGTCCAGGTATTATGGCCTCGGAACCATGGTTTCCTGTCACGAGTATTTGCATCACTGATGGACGGTTTTGGAATTCCAACTTGCCCTGAAATTCCCAGCTTATGGAATTCCCTCCGTGTTCTTTTGGTGCAGACAGGGCTCAAGAGTGCGACATTCAGTTCTGCAGTGACGTTCGCAGTTGTTTGTCCTCTTAACTGTCTTCTCACACCTATTCAATGATCCTCCGTCACCATCACTCAACACTCTTTCGTCCGCGTTGTGACTTAGCGGATGTCTTTTTCCACTTTCCTGGCATGCGGTATAAATCTTCGATACAGCGCCTCTTGAAATACCAGGCACTTCTGCTACCTTGGTTACGAAAGCACCCACCAGCAATTTGCCAACGTCCGAATTCACTTATCTCCGACACAATGTAATTACTCGGAACACTATTCTGATCACGGCTGGCACTTGTAACGTACTGAGGACACTGCAAAGGTGCCGTTCGTGGTCAAATATGGTAGCGCGACATGCAGGCTGGGCTAGCATCTGCATTTATCTTCAACACCCCATTTCTCGCTGTGTTTTCATATTATTGTCCAACCCCCGTATATAGTAAGATGAGCAGATTCGATAACATACATTATTCTGTCAGCACTATGCAACTTTACTTTACTTTACTTTACACGTGGCTAAGGCCTTATCGACCATACACCTGCTCTACGAGCCTCTTCCAATTATTTCTATCCAGGGAAATTGTTGTCCAATCAGAGTTGATGCCCATCCTAGCTGCATCTTCCCGGATATTCTCCATCCACCTAATTCGAGGTCTTCCTCTTCTTCTCTTTCCTTCTAATTTCTTAGTGGATGCTATTTTGGGTAGTCTGTTCTCCGGCATCCTTGCTACATGACCAGCCCAGTTCAGTCTTCTCTTCTTTAACATTTCCACAATGGTACTATGTTTGTACAGCTCCCGTAGTTCTTCATTTTTCCTTATCCTCCACTCCATGACATTTTCATCGAAGATTGGTCCAAATATTTTTCTTAGTATTTTTCTTTCAAATATCAACAGTTTTTCTTCATCTTTTTTCCTGAATGTAATAGCTTCACATCCATATAATGCTACTGGTACAATAGTTGACTGATAAAAACGGATTTTGAATTCAGTACTAAGTGATCTCATCCTTAAAATTTTGATACAGCTGTAAAAAGTTCTATTAGCTGCTGCTAGACGGGCGTCTATTTCTATTTCTGCTCTATTGTCTCTGCTAAGAAGACTCCCTAAGTACTTGAAGTGGTCAACTGCCTTGAAAGTGAGACCATTTACGGTCAGTGGTGTATTCTTTTGGAGTTTTTTACTTATGACTAGATATTCTGTCTTTTCTTCATTCACATGAAGTCCAGCTTTCTCAGCTATTTTGTAATAATTTTGCATCATCCTGATTAATTCAGCTTTTGAAGTGCTTATTAAGGCTACATCATCTGCATAAGCAAGTCTAGTAATGTTCTGTCCCTGCAGTTGGATCCCTTGTGGATTAGTTTTGGTGAATTCTCTATCAATATTCTCTAAGATAATATTAAATAGAATAGGTGAGATGGCATCCCCTTGTCTCAGTCCAGTGTACACCTTAAAATTTTCAGTTTCTCCTGCAGGTGTCTTAACTTTGCATATGGTTTCTTCCAAACACATTTTAACTAATTTGATTAATTTTAATGGTATTTCAAATTCTTTCATGGTGTTTAAGAGTGTCTGTCGGTGTATGCTATCATAGGCCTTCTTGAAGTCTATAAATAGAATATGGATATCTACATTAAATTCCCATGCCTTCTCATTTATTTGTCTCAATGTGAATAAGTGATCCAAAGTGGATCTGTTAGTGCGGAAACCACATTGGTAGTCCCCAATCAGTTCTTCGGTTATGGGAATCAGTCTGTGTAGTATACACATCGACAAAATTTTATACGTGACATCGAGTAGGGCAATTCCTCTGTAGTTATCACAGACAAGGGGATCATTCTTCTTAAAGATGGGGCATATAATTGCAGTTTTCCAATCGGCCGGTATGTTTTCTGTCTCCCAAATTGTTTCAATTAAGGAATGTAGTTCTATTTCCAATTGTGGTCCTCCATTTTTTAAAAGCTCAGCATATACTTGGTCTTCCCCACAGGCCTTGTTGTTCTTTAATTTCTTTATTGTTTGTCTTATTTCATTTACTGATGGTGTGGTGACTTGCATATCAACTGTATCTGGTTCTTCAAATGTAAAGTAATATTGTGGATCATTGCAGTTGAGCAGCTGTGTAAAGTATGTCTTCCATGTTTCTTGTATGTCATTCTTGTTTGTAAGTATTTTCCCATTATGGTCCTTTATAAACTGTTCCCTTTTAGTGAATTTTCCCAAGGACTTTTTTATATTCTGGTACATCTGCCTTGCTCTGTGATGCTTGAAATCATCCTCCGCTTCTCTTACCATGTTGTTGTGGTGTTTTCTCTTCTCTTGTCTTAGAGTTCGTTGTGTTTCCTTGCGGATTTTATAGTATCTCTCCTATAGTGTAATATTGTCCATGTCTTGTAACCATGCCTTCCTCGCATTTTGTCTCTCCAGTACTCTTTCTTGGCACTTTATATTAAACCAGATTTTGTTAGTTCGTTTTCTTTTACCTATAGTTTTGGAAGCTACATCTTGAATACTGTTTCTGAGGTGTCTCCATCTACTTTCCACGTCTTGCTGGTCACTATGCAAATATAAAATATGCAAATATGCAAATATAAAATAAATCTGAATAGTTGTTTCAGCATGAACCTGTGCTTTCGGAACTGCTAAGTTGCTACTTTTTAGTAAAGAGTGTTAATTAAAAGCGGCGTATTGCTGTTTTTATGTTAAGATAGAATGGACCTGTATACGTACATTGGGTTTTACTTTATAGTTTCTGGGAGCGTTTGTGGATCAGTGACGTACTCAGAAGGAATGAGTGAGAACTGTAACACATTCAACAATACACTTAGCAGTGACTATAATGGCTTTCAGCATGTTGTTGGGCCCTTCGCGACAGCACAACGCAAGTATGATAACGGTGAACGTTTTAGACTATTCTGTAGCACTGATGAATTCTGTGAGGCAATAGTTTCTTTCAATATAAAATGATACGTAAGAAAACCTGGCGTTCGTCTGATGGAGACAGTCTAAATGAAATTGATTACGTTTGTATAAATAGCCAACAGAAGTCAACTTTGTGAGGTGCTCGAACCTGTCGCGCTGCGATGTTGGGTCGGACCATTTCTTGGTCCGAGTGGGCTTCAAACAGAAGTTCAGGCCACAGCGACCCCAACACCCTAAGCGATCATCTGATGTGACAAAAGTAAACGACAAAGAAGTAGAAACTTCACTAGTAATTAGCCTTAAAAATCGATTACAGGTACTTCAAGATCTATCTGATGACGTTAGAATGCAATGGTTTAAATTTAAGGATTCTTTTAGGTACATGTGCTGAAGAGAAAATTGGCCGACAGAGAGGAACAGAGAAAGAATGACGGATTCATGACGTAATTTATGTGCTAATACGTAGAAGAAAGGTGCTGAAGCAACAGTGTAAATAAGCTAAAGAGCGAACGCCGCCATAAATAATAAAAATGGGAAACCAACGATGGACAAGCTGCTTGATGGATTGAATACTTCAAAGATACACTAAACCAACCCAACCCACTTAATGCTTACAACCTCGAAAATGGGCGAAAAATGCAAGAGCTAATGGTATCACAGAGGCAGAGGTGAGCCCAACACATGACAGCATAGTTCGGCTCATTTCTATTCAACCGATGTTCTCGTTTTCCGTCTTTTTACCTTTTGGGGCGTCATTTTTGCACTGTTCTGATGCTGCTCATTACCAGAAGTGTAAGGATGAAGGAGGGTCAATATCAACTTTCGATACTCGTCTTCGTAGTAAAGTCACATGGAAGTATTAGTTAGCAGATAATTTGTGATTATGCAGCCGTTGTAACTGAAAAGTATTGCATCGAAAAAGTAATAGTTGAGTATAGGGAAATACGACAGATGAATTCATAGCTTAGTTGTACGTTTAATTCAGAATCTACATCTACATCTACATATATACTCCGCTAGCCACCGAGCGGTGTGTGGCGGAGGGCACAATTCGCGCGTCATATTTCCGCCCCTCTGTTCCATTCGCGGATCGCGCGAGGGAAAAACGACTGTCTGAACGCCTCAGTACGAGCTCTGATTTCCCTTATCTTTGAATGATGATCATTACGCGATTTGGAAGTTGGTGGTAATAATATATGATCTATATCCTCGGTGAAGATTGGATTTCGGAATTTAGTGAGCAGCCCCTTCTGTTTAGCGCGTCGTCTATCTGCAAGTGTGTCCCATTTCAAACTTTCTATGAGATCTGTAACGCTCACGCGATGGCTAAATGTACCAGTCACGAATCTTGCCGCTCTTCTTTGGACCTTCTCAATCTCTTGAATCAGACCCAACTGGTAAGCGTCCCATACAAACGAACAATACTCTAAGACTGGACGAACTAACGTCTTGTGATCTATTTCCTTTGTTGAAGGACTGCATCGCTTCAGGATTCTACCAATAAACCGCAATCTAGAGTTAGCCTTACCCGTTACTTTTGTAATCTGATCATTCCATTTGAGATCATTTCGAATAGTCACACCCAGATATTTGACTGATGTTACTGCTTCCAAAGACTGATCATTTATTTTGTACTCGTACATTAATGGGGATTTTCGCCTTGTTGTACGCAGTAGGTTACACTTACTAATGTTGAGAGATAACTGCCAGTCATTACACCACGCATTTGTTTTCTGCAAATCCTCATTGATTTGTTCACAACTTTCGTGTGATACTACATTCCTGTAGACTGCAACATCATCGGCAAACAGTCTAAGGCCGTTGTCAATATCATCAACCAGATCGTTTATGTAAATCGTAAAAAGCAGAGGACCTATTACGCTGCCCTGGGGCACACCTGAAGTTACTCTAGTTTCTGTTGAAGTCACCCCGTTCAGGACGACATACTGCTCCCTGTCTGTTAGAAAACTTTCTATCCAACCGCATATGTCACTGGATAGACCGTAAGCGCGCACTTTTTGTAGCAAGCGACAGTGCGGAACTGAGTGGAACGCCTTTCGAAAGTCGAGAAATATGGCATCAGCCTAGGAGCCAGTAACTAGAGGCTGTTGTATATCATGCACAAAGAGGGCCAGCTGTGTCTCGCATGACCGCTGTTTCCTAAAACCGTGCTGGCTTCTGCAGGTAAGCTACTCAGAGTCTAGAAAGGTCATTATGTCTGAACACAAAATATTTTCCATGATTCTACAACAAATTTATGTCAGTGAAATTGGCCGGTAATTATGTGCATCCGATTTTCTACCCTTTTTATAGATTGCTATGACCTGGACCTACTTCCATCTGACGATCAGGATCTGTGCTGCAGCATGTTTCTTCCGCTCGCCAGCTGCATCTCAGAAAAGCGTTTTGATTCGAAGAGATTCACGCCCGCCACCTCAAGATTTTGTAATTGGGCCACAGTGGTGCGTGTCTGCGGAGTGGAAAACGGCAGAGGAGGTCAGTACGTTAACATCACGTGCAGAGAAGCCGAAATGTGTGCTTTCAAACTTCGCAATATTTTGGACGTTAAAGAAAGGAAACGGCGAGCACTCAGAGAGCTGTCGCTTGGTGCCCACTTCTCGCTGCAGGATTTCGCAGCGTCGCCTGCAACCCACAGCTGGCAGCTGCTGGGGCAGCTACGTGCCAGCTGGCTCGCTCTCTGTAAATCAGCCGGCTTACGCACGCAGGAGAAAAAGAGCGAAATGAAGAAGATCCACGGGCAGGTGTACTCTAAGCAGAAAATAGAGCACCAGAGGCACATAGGGTGAGGTTTCGTCTAAATGTTGTCTGATTTTACACCCGCTGTTCGTTTATGGTTCATTATTTACTTACAAGCAAACACCCTATTTTTTTCGAACTCTTATGTATAAAACAGCTTCATTTGTCTGATTACTTTATAAATGAGTTAATGTGTTAAATATTTGGTGTTAAGCAGATAAGCGAGAAAAAGCTCAGGAAAGGTTTGAAATTATGGTTAAACTTCATTGGAAGTCGCTAAGTACACAAATTATGAAACACTAAACGAATACAGTCTGGGTAATTTGCGCTTCATTTTAGGGGGGGTAGGGCGTCAAACGGGCCGACTTGGAGCAGGAGAGTCACCACAGGACATTTTAATTTCTACTGTCTATACTTTTACAAATAAATTCATAAAACTTTGTCACCATGACCAGGAAGGATTGAGGACTCACACTCATCGCAGTGGAAGTTCAAAAACATAGCAAAATGCCTTTTTTTACATGTGAAATTTCATCATTTTTTCACTTATTGCTGGCTGCATTTGTTGCTATAGGTACACTTTCTTTCCTAAGTAAGAGAGATTCTTCGGTGAATTTTTCATAGCATATAAACAGTAGTTACACGTCTATGAAGCTCTAGAATTTTCCAAATCTATTAATAAACTGTAGAAAAATTGAGATAATTAACTATAAAACTTGAATTTTTTCTAAACATGAAGTTTAAAATGTAGCAGTTCATTCATTTTATCATGAGTTAAATAACTTCTAGAGTTTCATACACCTGCAACTATGGTTTGTATGCTGTGCAAAAGTCATCGAAGAATCTCTCTTACTTAGGAAGAAAAGTGTACCTATAGCAACAAATGCAGCCAGTAGTAAGTGAAAAAATGATGAATTTTCACATGTAAAAAAAATGTGTTTTGTTACCTTTTTGAGCTTCCACTGCTATGAGTACGAATCCTGAATCCTTCCTGGTCAAGTTGTTAGAGTTTTATGAATTTATTTGTAAAAGTATAGACAGTGGAAATGAAAATGTCCTGTGGTGCCTCTCCTGCTCCAAGTCGGCCCGTTCGACGTCCTACCCCCTTAAGAAAAATGAAATGTGCGTGTGGCCAGGGCTTCCCGTCGGATAGGCCGCTCGCCTCTGCTAGTCTTTTCAGCTGACACTACCTCGGCGACTCGCGTGCCGATGAGGATGCAATGATAATGAAGACAACACAACACGCAGTCCCCGAGCGGAGAAAATCACCGAGCCGGCTGGGAATTGAACTCTGCGCTCATTGGACAGCATTCTACCGCGCTGACCACTCAGCTATGGAGGCAGTTTTTCACACACATTAATCTTTATGATGTCTTATCTCCTGAACCACATGTTCGTACAATGACATAGTTTTGCAGGTACATTCAGTGGTGTGGGTGGTTACTGCCTGCAAGTGTGTTGCGAAAGAGGTCGGTAATAAAAAAATGGCACTGAGCACTATCGGACTTAACATCTGAGGTCATCAGTCCCTTAGAACTTAGCACTAATTAAACCTAACTAACCTAAGGACATCACACACATCCATGCCCGAGGCAGGATTCGAACCTGCGACCGTAGCGGTCGCGCGCTTCCAGACTGAAGCGCCTAGAACGGCCTGGTCACATCGGCCGGCGGTCGGTAATAAAGTAAAAGGCCATAACTGATGATAAAGTTTGACTGCATGAACAACAAAAATGCAGTAGGAGAAAAACTTTTTCCCATTCATCATTTTGTGTGTGTGTGTGTGTGTGGAGGGGGGGGGGGGATGGGAGTGTCAGCGAGAAAAATTTTCGTAAAGGTTTGAAATTATGGATGAAGTTCATTGGAAGACGCTAACTGCTCTGATTCTCAAAAACTGGGTGAATGAAATCTGGGTATTTGCGCGCTGTCAGTTACCCTGCTTCTAGACAAACACACGGTTTCTGATGTAATACTTGTCTTACTGTGTTAAACTTCTGCCACAAGATTATACATCTTAATGAATAGATTATGACACTATTTCAATTTTTTAAATTCGGTCAATAACTACACGACATATTGAAAATCAAATTTTTGTTGCCCCTGGAATCCGTTAGAAAGGTAATCTGCAAGTAGTACTGGGTTCCGAAGTTTAGTAATATAGAGGTTTCCGAAAAAAATTTTTATAGCGTAATATTGTCATGTCAGTCACTCTTCATCTCTTGTTTTAAACCACAATATTTCAGTCACATAGCACTGTATAAGTATTATAGCAGTCGGTAAATGTCCTTTAGATGTAACAGTATTACCAATCTTTGTAAACATATTGCGAACATTAGCGTTCGCAATGAACTAGTAATAAAATACGCTACTGGCCATTAAAATTGCTACACAACGAAGATGACGTGCTACAGCCGCGAAATTTAACCTACAGGAAGAAGATGCTGTGATATGCAAATGATTCGCTTTTCAGAGCATTCACACAAGGTTGGAGCCGGTGGCGAGACCTACAACGTGCTGACTCGAGGAAAGTTTCCAACCGATTTCTCATACACAAACAGCAGTTCACCGGCGTTGCCTGGTGAAACGTTGTTGTGATGCCTCGTGTAAGGAGGACAAATGCGTACCATCACGTTTTCGATTTTGATAAAGGTCGAATTGTAGCCTATCGCGATTGCGGTTTTTCGTATGGCGACATTGCTGCTCGCGTTGGTCGAGATCCAATGACTGTTAGCAGAATATTGAATCGGTGGGTTCAGGAGGGTAATACGGAACGCAGTGCTGGATCCCAACGGCCTCGTATCACTAGCAATCGAGATGACAGGCATCTTATCCGCATGGCTGTAACGGATCGTGCAGCCACGTCTCGATCCCTGAGTCAACAGATGGGGACGTTTCAAGACAGCAACCATCTGCACGAACAGTTCGACGACGTTTGCAGCAGCATGGACTATCAGCTCGCAGACTATGGCTGCGGTTACCCTTGACCGTATCGGTCGCTCGGTTTCAGACTGTTGCGCCTAGAACCGCACGGCCACAACGACCGGCAAAATGTAATCACATGTCAGTTCTAGTGTAATATATTTGTCCAATGAATACCCGTTTATCATCTGCATTTCTTCTTGGTGTAGCAATTTTAATGGTCAGTAGTATATTATGCAAGGTGTAATGAGTATAAGTTCAGATATTTTTGCATGTGGTACCTTAATACGTACACATATCAGTGCGTTGGTTGTTTTTTCTCTGTGCTGAACAGCCATCCCTCAAACACGTGACAAACTGTAGGATATGATGTTTTCTGCACGATGGTAACAGCGCAACAAAGTGCTGCGTCAACACGTCCACACTTCAACACCTGATCTTCTGCCCCTGGGGGAAAATAAGCATTAATGGCTCTTGTAACATGTACTTTGAGGTACTACCCAAACTAAAAGAAAGCGACTTGTAATAGGTTCAAGTATTAGTCTGCTAATGCTGTAAATATTGATGTAGTGTTTTCCGGTACACCGTTCTCAGTCACTAGGAGAAAAATCCACACTTATACTCGTTACCCTCCCTATTCAGCAGTCTTGATCGCATAAAAATATCAGTGGGTGGTATCCACAGTTCCTGCGCTGTGTCATCGTCTATACACGTCAGCACTGGAGTATGGTCCACATCGGGTTGAAACGGGTCACTGCTTATGAAAAAAATTTGATTTTATGCGATCGAGATTGTTCAGTATAATATTTTTTAAGAGTATCAACTCAGCTTTTTATCCAGTAGTTCAAAATCTTTTTTCCAACTTAATAATCAATCTATTCATACTCCGAGAAACGTTGTGTAAGAGGTTCTTTCAATGCTACAACCGCCTTACTCAAGTATTGTATTATTTCTGGCGTCTGTTCTTATATCCCTAAACCTTATCCATATCGTTTTCTTCTCATTTGCCACCATCTTGCTGCTTCTTCTGATATCACAGACACTTTTCCGATTAGTCAGCTTCATTGTATCCTTTAATAAACTAGCTAAGAAAGTCTTATTGAAATAATAGGCAATGATAATAAAAAAAATTTGGTAACATTTTCTGGCAGCAGCGATCTATTTAGAATCAGTCTAGAACGCGACGGTACTTTATTAAAATGACCAGTTTAGTCCTATGCTTAGGCCATCTTCGGACAGCACTGTGAAAGACAGAAAACTTGCTAATTGCATAAAGAAGTGAGGACTTACAATAATCTACACACATTAAAATCAAAGAGTCGTTACACATCAGACTCTTCGAGTTTAATAGATATAAATTATTTCAAGTCACTGACTTCTTTATGTAATTAGCACATTCTCTATCTTTCGCAGCGTTGTCGAAAAATGGCCAACGCAAAGACCGAAACCGGTCATTTTAATACAGTTGCATCGTGATCTAGACTGTTTTTTCACTGATGTTATGGTTGATGGTTCTTTTACATTCCTGTAACGTCACTTTACAACAACAAAAACGTTAGGTACCTGCACCTACTTCTACGTCTATACTCCGCAAGCGACTTTGTGTACCACTCTCACTTTCATGCCGTTCTGTCCCGTCGTTAACGGTTCGCAGGAACAACGATTGACGGTAAGCCACCGTGTGGGCTCCATTCACTCAAATTTTATATTCATGGTCTTCTCGCCAGATATACGACGGGGGAAGCAATAGATTTCTCGACTGTTCTAGAAACTTACGCTCACTTAACTTCAACAACAAACTATACCGTGATAGAGAACGTCCGTCTTGCAATATCTGTCACTAGAGTTGACTGATAATCTCCGTGCAGTTTCCTTGGTTACCAATTGGGATGTAACGAAAGGTGCTGCTCTTCTTTGGATCATCTCTATTTCTTCTATCATTTGTATCTGCTACTGATATCACATTGACGTGCCATTTTGAAGTATTTGTCGAAGGAGGGTTTTGTAAGCTACCTCCTTTGCTGATGGACTACATTTTCTGAGGATCCTCCCAACGAATGTCAATCTGGCTTCTCCCCTACCAGTTTTATGTTGTCGTTCCGCTTTAAATCGCTCTGTGCGCATTCTCAAAATGGTTCAAATGGCTCTGAGCACATTGGGACTTAACATCTGAGGTCATCAATCCCCTAGACTTAGAACTATTTAAACTAACTAACCTAAGGACATCACACACATCCATGCCCGAGGCAGGATTCGAACCTGCGACCGTTGCAGCAGCGTGGTTCCGGATTGAAGCTCCTAGAACCGCTCGGTCACAACGGCCGGCTGTACCCATTCTCCTATATATTCACGAACATAATTGCTTCCAGTGAGTGTTATACAATCGCGTAATCCTACAATAATTGGTTTTTCTCTCTACATACACACAGTCTACATAAATACCGTGAAAGCCACTGCACGGTGCATGTCGGAAGTTACTTTCTGCCACTGTTTCACTCGCAAGTAGAGCGTGGGAAAATAAAGCAATTGGCCAAAACAAACGGGAAGAGTAGTCCCATTTTGAAATGCGGCATGTATGACACCAGAATGTTGCGGCTGGTGTGCAAATTTTATATATGTATACATATAAATATAACAATAATAAGAAGAGAGGGTATATAAATAAAGAGATTAATAGAAATCAATTATTTTCAATTAATGCCAAAATTTTAGTTCTTAGAATTTCTCTCCTTTGTGGCCGTATTAAATTGAACTTACTTTCGTGTAGTCAAGATCTACACACTTCTGTTAGGTGTTTCTTTTTCAGACGCCGCAAATATTATTCTTTGTGACCGAGTCGGTAACGTCATTTTCATTTATCGAGCTTCTTCACCATTTGCGGGCAGCAGGAGGTGACATGACCTTTCCGTGGTGCGCGGAAGAAAATAAAAAGGCCACATATTTTTGCACCGATAAAAATTACTATTCAGATACCGTGAAAGCTACTACACACATCTCATATCCAAACACGTCCTCTCTACACGAGAACTCAAGACATAAGGTGACAAAAAATTGAATGAGGTCTTTATCATTTACTCTCGCCTTCCGGCGTAGCAAAATTCGTCTTTTGCTGGCGCTTACAGCGGTTATCCTTGGATTTTCCTACGTTCCAATACACTGGGTGTTGCGTTAGGTGCAAGTGCGGTCGCGATATCTGAGCAATCTGTTACACACAGGTGTGTAAAGAGTATGGCAGCAAGTGGAGGGTTAACAGACTTTTTTTGTGACGTTGGGACATAGCATATTGGAGACTGCATAAGAACTTGGATTTCTGAGGTCAACTGTGCCTGGCGTGAGTCTTCACAGTCGCAGAGACAATTCCTTCCACACGTACACAAAACTGCCATACAAGACGACGACAGGTGTTCGGCGGACGGACGTCACGTCGCCTCCGCAGGGCCATATGTGGCGGCAGGCGGACTCCTGTGACTCAGATTACCGACGATTTGAATATGAGGAGTCAGATCATTCCTACCAGGGCTGTGCGGAGACAAAGGCATTGCGTAGGTTCCAGTAGCTCGCGCTCAATATCACATCCAATGCCTTCCCATCGCTTTTGCTACTCGCAAGGGCACGCTGAAATGTGGTTCACTGAGGGGAACCACAGGTTTTATAAGGAGGTTCTATGCTGAAAATAAATAGACACATGTTTCGGCTGTTTGCTAGACAAATTTATGGTATTTTCAATGCTACACATGGAAAGGTTGTCTAAAAACAAACATATTTTATTAATGTAATGTAAGGTCCAACGTTAATAATGGTCGAAATACTAACTTTATTGCGCCTTTAATGCTGTAGCGTGGCCACCCGTCGGTCTGTGTGTCCAGAAGAGGGAGGTCTGTGGTCCAGCGCTCAGCGCGTTAGTCTATCAAACTGCTCGTCCGTGTTCGTTTCTTGGGGGTGTTTTTTTTTTCATTCGATATTTTCTTCGGTGTGTATGATAATGAGAATACCTTGCTTTTCTTTTTGTCAAGTAACACATTAGTAGGATTTTTTTTAAGTCAACAGTCTTCTGGCTGGGTTGATGAGGCCCGCCACGAATTCCTCCCCTGTGCCAACTTCCTCAGAGAGCACTTCCAACCTACGTCGTCAATTATTTACTGGATGTATTCTAATCTCTGTCTTCCTCTACAGTTTTTGTCCTCTATAGCTCCCTCTAGTACCATGGAAGCCATTCCCTGGTGTCTTAACAGATGTCCTATCATCCTGTCCCTTCTCCTTGTCAGTGTTTTTCACATAATCCCTCTCCAGTCCGATTCTGCACAGAACCTCCTCATTCCTTACCTTATCAGTCCACTTAATTTTCAACATTCGTCTGTAACACCAAATCGCAACATCCTCTTTTGTTCCGGTTTGTCTACAGTCCATGTTTCACTACCATACAATGCTGTGCTCCAACGTTTATTCTCAGAAATTTCTTCCTCAAATTAAGGCCTATGTTTGATACTAGTAGACTTTTCATGGCCAGGAATGCCCTTTTTGGCAGTGCTAGTCCGCTTTTGATGTCCTCCTTGCTCCGTCTGTCATTGGTTATTTTGCTGCTTAGGCAGCAGAATTCCTTACTTCATCTACTCTGTGGCCATCAACCCTGATGTTAAGTTTTCCGCTGTTCCCATTTCTGATACTTCTCATTACTTTCGTCTTTCTACGATTTACTCTCGGTCCATATTCTGTACATGTTCATTCCATCAAGCAGATAAACTAGTTCTCCTCCACTTTCACTCAGGATAGCAATGCCATCAGCAAACTGTATCATTGAGCTGTGATTAATAATCAAATAAGTATACAGGGTGTTACAAGAAGGTACGGCCAAACTTTCAGGAAACATTCCTCACACACAAATAAAGAAAAGATGTTATGTGGACATGTGTCCGAAAACGCTTAATTTCCATGTTAGAGCTCATTTCAGCTTCGTCAGTATGTACTGTACTTCCTCGATTCACCGCCAATTGGCCCAATTGAAGGAAGGTAATGTTGACTTCGGTGCTTGTGTTGACATGCGACTCATTGCTCTACAGTACTAGCATCAAGCACATCAGTACGTAGCATCAACAGGTTAGTGTTCATCACGAACGTGGTTTTGAAGTCAGTGCAATGTTTATAAATGCGGAGTTGGCTGATGCCCATTTGATGTATGGATTAGCACGGGGCAATAGCCGTGGCGCGGTACGTTTGTATCGAGACAGATTTCCAGAACGAAGGTGTCCCGACAGGAAGACGTTCGAAGCAATTGATCGGCGTCTTAGGGAGCACGGAACATTCCAGCCTATGACTCGCGACTGAGGAAGACCTAGAACGACGAGGACACCTGCAATGGACGAGGCAATTCTTCGTGCAGTTGACGATAACCCTAATGTCAGCGTCAGAGAAGTTGCTGCTGTACAAGGTAACGTTGACCACGTCACTGTATGGAGAGTGCTACAGGAGAACCAGTTGTTTCCGTACCATGTACACTGTACAGCGTGTGCAGGCACTGTCAGCAGCTGATTGGCCTCCACGGGTACACTTCTGCGAATGGTTCATCCAACAATGTTTCAATCCTCATTTCAGTGCAAATGTGCTCTTTACGGATGAGGCTTCATTCCAACGTGATCAAATTGTAAATTTTCACAATCAACATATGTGGGCTGACGAGAATCCGCACGCAATTGTGCAATCACGTCAACAACACAGATTTTCTGTGAGCGTTTGGGCAGGCATTGTTGGTGATGTCTTGATTGGGCCCCATGTTCTTCCACCTACGCTCAATGGAGCACGTTATCATGATTTCATACGGGATACTCTATATGTGCTGCTAGAACATGTGCCTTTACAAGTACGACACAATATGTGGATCATGCACGATGGAGCTCCTGCACATTTCAGTCGAAGTGTTCGTACGCTTCTCAACAACAGATTCGGTGATCGATGGATTGGTAGAGGCGGACCAATTCCATGGCCTCCACGCTCTCCTGACCTCAACCCTCTTGACTTTCATTTATGGGGGCATTTGAAAGCTCTTGTCTACGCAACCCCGGTACCGAATGTAGAGACTCTTCGTGCTCGTATTGTGAACGGCTGTGATACAATACGCCATTCTCCAGGGCTGCATTAGCGCACCAGGGATTCCATGCGACGGAGGGTGGATGCATGTATCCTCGCTAACGGAGGACATTTTGAACATTTCCTGTAACAAAGTGTTTGAAGTCACGCTGGTACGTTCTGTTGCTGTGTGTTTCCATTCCATGATTAATGTGATTTGAAGAGAAGTAATAAAATGAGCTCTAACTTGGAAAGTAAGCTTTTCCGGACACATGTCCACATAATGTAATTTGTTTCTTTGTGAGTGAGGAATGTTTCCTGAAAGTTTGGGCGTACCTTTTTGTAACACCCTGTATATAACGTACTGACAGTTATTTTCATCGTGTTACATGCCGCCCGAGATCGGATTCTCGTAGATGATGATGCTCTGCACTGCTGCACCGTTAAAGTGAAACTACCGAAATGAATCTCTCTTTGTCAACCGCATGACGTTGACTTTTTCCGACAGGTAAAGAATTTCATCGCGTGACTTCAGAATCATGCGACGTCTCAGCAGAGCAAAGAATTACAAGATAGGCCAGATGCTATAAGAATTCATGCGTTGGTCCATTATACGCTTGACATGCATCCACACTGATATGTGATATATATACTACTGGCCATTAAAATTGCTACACCAAGAAGAAATGCAGGTGATAAACGGATATTCATTGAACAAATATATTATACTAGAACTGACATGTGATTACATTTTCACGCAATTTGGGTGCATATATCCTAAGAAATCAGTACACAGAACAACCACCTCTGGCCGTAATAACGGCCTCGATAAGCCTGGGCATGGAGTCAGAGCTTGGATGGCGCGTACAGGTACAGCTCCCATGCAGCTTCAACACGATACGACAGTTCATCAAGAGTAGTGACGCGTGTTGTGACGAGCCAGTTGCTCGACCACCATTGACCAGACGTTTTCAGTTGGTGAGAGAACTGGAGAATGTGCTGGCCAGGACAACAGTCGAACATTTTCGGTATCCAGACAGGCCCGTACAGGACTTGCAACATGCGGTCGTGCATTATCCTGCGGAAATGTAGGGTTTCGCAGGGATCGAATGAAGGGTAGAGCCACGGGTCATAACACATCTGAAATGTAACGTCCACTGTTCAAAGAGCCGTCAATTCGATCAAGAGATGACAGAGACGTGTTACAAATGGCACCCCATACCATCATGCATGGTGATACGCCATTATGGCGATGTGTGTTCACCGCGATGTCGCCAAACACGGATGCGACCATCATGATGCTGTAAACAGAACCTGGATTCATCCGAAAAAATCACGTTTTGCCATTCGTGCACCCAGGTTCGTCGTTGAGTACACCGTCGCATTCGCTCCTCTCTGTGATGCAGCGTCAAGGGTAACAGCAGCCATAGTCTCCGAGCTGATAGTCAATGCTGTTGCAGACGTCGTCGAACTGTTCGTGCAGATGGTTGTTGTCTTGCAAACGTTCCCATCTGTTGACTCAGGGATCGAAACGTGGCTGCGCGATCCGTTACAGCCATGCGGATAAGATGCCTGTCATCTCGACTGCTAGTGATACGAGGCCGTTGGGATCCAGCACGGCGTTCTATATTACCCTCCTGAACCCACGGATTCCATATTCTGCTAACAGTCATTGGATCTCGACCAACGCGAGCAGCAGTGTCGCGATACGAAAAACCGCAATCGCGATAGCCTACAATCCGACCTTTATCAAAGTCGGAAACGTGATGGTACGTATTTCTCCTCTTGACACGAGGCATCACAACAACGTTTCATCAGGCAACGCCGGTGAACTGCTGTTTGTGTATGAGAAATTGGTTGGAAACTCCTCATGTCAGCACAGTGTAGGTGTCGTCACCGGCGCCAGCCTTGTGTGAATGCTCTGAAAAGCTAATCATTTGCGTATCACAGCATCTTCTTCCTGTCGGTTAAATTTCGCGTCTGTAGCACGTCATCTTCATGGTGTAGCAATTTTAATGGCCAGTAGTGTAATTCTGTAACGTTCTAATACAGTGAAAGGGTATGTTTACACTTCGGCCGCGCTGCTGGCACATCGCGTGTCGCTGCTCGCCGTTTGCCTTATTGCATTTACGCTGCGCGCCGGGCCGGGACGGCGAAAAGGGGATAATCCACTTCTCCGATTTTCATATTGGAAAAACTCGTGGCGGTATATAAGACTACGCCACGACGTTTTATGAACATATTTTTTTCTTAAAAACTTCCCTTTCTTCCTGAAAGAGGAAAAGGCCTGCTTTTCGTTTCGCGTGATTATTTACTTCCGTACCGTTTCTCAATCGATTTTGAAATAAATACACGGTAAAAAATTTGATTTTTGTACATATTGTAGTGTAGCATCTTAGCTTCTTAATAAACCATTTCTACGTCTACACGGATACTCTGAAAATCACATTTAAGTGCCTGGCAGAGGGTTCATCGAACTACCTTCACAATTCTCTATTATTCCAATCTCGTATAGTGCGCGGATAGAATGAACACCTATATCTTTCCGTACGAGCTCTGATTTCCCTTATTTTATCGTGGTGATCGTTCCTCCCTGTGTAGGTCGGTGTCAACAAAATATTTTCGCATTCGGTGGAGAAAGTTAGAATTTGGAATATCATGAGAAGATTCCGTAGCAACGAAAAACGTCTTTCTTTTAATGATGTCCAGCTGAAATCCTGTATCATTTCTGTGACACTCTCACCCCTACTTCGCGATAATACAAAACGTGCTGCCCTTCTGTGGAATTTTTCAATGTACTCCGTCATTCCTATCTGGTAAGGATCCCACACCGGGCAGCAGTATTCTAAAAGAGGACGGACAAGCGTAGTGTAGGCAGTCTCCTTAGTAGGTCTGTTTGTAACCTCCCAATACATAAATTGCGTAACCTATCAATAATAAGATGTGACTAATCTCTCAATAAAAAATTGTGGCTCAGTTATAACCTTTCAGTAATTGACTGTGAATTTAAACTGATAAATTTTGGACGTCAGCAGTGCTGCGTCATGGCCCTGAAAGATCATTCTGAATAAATTGAAAATTCTTACCTCAATAAGGGCGCCGGATAATCCGTATATATTTGCTCCTATAAGAAATTTTTCTGGCACACCCCTGTGCAATGCTGGCCGATAGATTTGTCATGTACAAAAAGAAACAACTGATTTTTCTTTTTCAATAATCGGGATAACCAAGGATTGGAGAAATTAGTAAATTCTTTAAATTGAAATGAATGTTTGTCAAAAGTTACTTTTTTTGAGAAAGGTTATTATTAAGAGATTTTTTTTAAAACATTTACATGGGACTTGATATAACAATACTACATATGCGCGAGGTTGCTTTTACCTTATACTATAACGCTCAGGCTCCGCCATGGCTCCACCACGACCGGCCCAGCCAACACGATACACCAGACTGCTCGCTAGCAACTACTTACTCCAACAACTGCTACACAGTTCCTACTGCATTCAACACTGCTCTTTGGTCTCAGATTCTCTTATAGCTTACATATCGCAGCCAGCGATTGAGCAATCCATCGAAATTACATCTGCTCGAGTGCGCTAGCAACAAATTCCTTAATCATGGACCTCTTACATGTTACATTTTCTAAGTGTCCTGCTAATAAAACGCAGCCTTTGGTTAGCCTTCTCCACAAAATTTTCTGTGTGTTCTTTCCAATTTAAGTTGTTCGTAATTGTCGAATTTACTGCTTTTAGATTAGACTGATTTATCGTCTAATCGAAGTTTAACGAGTTCCTTTTAGCACTCATGTGGATGACCTCACACTTTTTGTTATTTAGGGTCAACTGCCACTTTTCGCACCCTTTAGATATTTTTTCTAAATCGTTTTGCAGTTTATTTTGATCTTCTGATGTCTTTATTAGTCGATAAACGACAACGTCATCTGCAAACAACCGAAGACGGCTGCTCAGGTTGTGTCTCAAATCGTTTATATAGATAAGAAACAGCAAAAGGCCCGTAACACTACCATGGGGAACGCCTGAAATCACTTCTGCTTTACTCGATGACTTTCCGTCAATTACTACGAACTGTCACCTCTCTGAGAGGAAATCGCAAATCCAGTCACATAACTGAGACGATATTCCATAAGCACGCAATTTCACTACGAGCCGTTTGTGTGGTACAGTTTCAAAAGCCTTCGTAAATCCAGAAATACGGAATCGATCTGAAATCCCTTGTCAATAGCACTCAGCTCTTCATGTGCATGTGTATTTACCTCTTCATAATTCGTAACAGTCATTGTCTAATGACGCTATTTGCCAACCACGTGCACTTGATTTACAGATCTTCTGTTGAACAAGTTTGATAGCGTGTAGCTTACTGTTAGATTTATTACATATCATACATTATTGTAAGTGAATATAGCTAACAGTAGAGAAAAGATTTGAAATGGTTGCGACACTGGTATCTTTCTCCGTTCATAAGTAAATGCGACTTATTAAGTGCCACTGTTTTACGATTGGCCACCCTTTACATTTGTAGTATCGTAATTTATCAGTACCGCTGGAGCTGGCGTGTCAAAGATTCCTGCGGGCTCCGGCGAGCGGCGCTTTGAACATCGCCACCAAAGAAGAAAGAGCCTGCAGGCCACCGACCAATGAAGGCTGTCGGAACGGTGTTAGGAGCGGGCACCATTCTACTATTTCAAGATCACTTCCAGTTGTAGTTGATGTTACACCGAGTTGTTGGTAGTTAGCTCTACCAGAAAACATTCATTGAACACAGAAGCACACGCGTGTCGGTTCTCTGCTTATAGCTAGCCGCGTCTGCCACAAGATGTCAACACTGTAGCACTTCTTCCGCGCAAGCTGAGTAAATTATATTTATTTAAAGTGCACTTGCGTCAACCAATCTTATGGTTGCCTGTGGAGATTCCTACGGCGACAGATCCTTTGCTCACCTACCATCCATTTACAGGGTGTTTCAAAAATGACCGGTATATTTGAAACGGCAATAAAAACTAAACGAGCAGCGATAGAAATACACCGTTTGTTGCAATATGCTTGGGACAACAGTTCATTTTCAGGCAGACAAACTTTCGAAATTACAGTAGTTACAATTTTCAACAACAGATGGCGCTGCAGTCTGGGAAACTCTATAGTACGATATTTTCCACATATCCACCATGCGTAGCAATAATATGGCGTAGTCTCTGAATGAAATTACCCGAAACCTTTGACAACGTGTCTGGCGGAATGGCTTCACATGCAGATGAGATGTACTGCTTCAGCTGTTCAATTGTTTCTGGATTCTGGCGGTACACCTGGTCTTTCAAGTGTCCCCACAGAAAGAAGTCACAGGGGTTCATGTCTGGCGAATAGGGAGGCCAATCCACGCCGCCTCCTGTATGTTTCGGATAGCCCAAAGCAATCACACGATCATCGAAATATTCATTCAGGAAATTAAAGACGTCGGCCGTGCGATGTGGCCGGGCACCATCTTGCATAAACCACGAGGTGTTCGCAGTGTCGTCTAAGGCAGTTTGTACCGCCACAAATTCACGAAGAATGTCCAGATAGCGTGATGCAGTAATCGTTTCGGATCTGAAAAATGGGCCAATGATTCCTTTGGAAGAAATGGCGGCCCAGATCAGTACTTTTTGAGGATACAGGGACGATGGGACTGCAACATGGGGCTTTTCGGTTCCCCATATGCGCCAGTTCTGTTTATTGACGAAGCCGTCCAGGTAAAAATAAGCTTCGTCAGTAAACCAAATGCTGCCCACATGCAGATCGCCGTCATCAATCCTGTGCACTATATCGTTAGCGAATGTCTCTCGTGCAGCAATGGTAGCGGCGCTGAGGGGTTGCCGCGTTTGAATTTTGTATGGATAGAGGTGTAAACTCTGGTGCATGAGACGATACGTGGACGTTGGCGTCATTTGGACCGCAGCTGCAACACGGCGAACGGAAACCCGAGGCCGCTGTTGGATCACCTGCTGCACTAGCTGCGCGTTGCTCTCTGTGGTTGCTGTACGCGGTCGCCCTACCTTTCCAGCACGTTCATCCGTCACGTTCCCAGTCCGTTGAAATTTTTCAAACAGATCCTTTATTGTATCGCTTTTCGGTCCTTTGGTTACATTAAACCTCTGTTGAAAACTTCGTCTTGTTGCAACAACACTGTGTTCTAGGCGGTGGAATTCCAACACCAGAAAAATCCTCTGTTCTAAGGAATAAACCATGTAATCTACAGCACACTTGCACATTGTGAACAGCACACACTTACAGCAGAAAGACGACGTACAGAATGGCGCACCCACAGACTGCGTTGTCTTCTATATCTTTCACATCACTTGCAGCGCCATCTGTTGTTGACAATTGTAACTACTGTAATTTCGAAAGTTTGTCTGCCTGAAAATGTACTGTTGTCCCAAGCATATTGCAACAAACGGTGTATTTCTATCGCTGCTCGTTTAGTTTTTATTGCCGTTTCAAATATACCGGTCATTTTTGAAACACCCTGTATCATTAGCAGCGAGGACGTAATATTTGGCTCCTCTGAACATAATGGTTACCGACTCGCACCATAACAACATTATAAAAGGCAAACAATTATTTGTTATCCACATCTACACTTAGTAGAATGTGCATTTCGTATTTGTAACTAGAAGAGAAGAATAAATTAATCTAAGCTGAGACTTTGCCGTGGATTATACATTGATCATCCAAAACATTATGATCCACATAAACCCATCCAGGCGACAGCAACGTCACCTGGCGAGGAATGACTGCTAATCAGACATAAGCCCGGTGCATGTAGTATCAGTGAGCGTGCTGTCCGTGTGTAGAATGGGGGAAGGCGAGCTATCTGAGTTTGACCGTGGGCAGACTATGATGGCCCAGAGGCTCGCCACGGGCATTTCGGAAACTGCACGACTTGTCGGGTGTTCGAGGAGTGCTGTGGTGAGTGTCTTCAACACGTGGCGAAACCAATTGGCACCACGATCAGGCGTCGTGGGGTCGGCCGGCCACCCCTCATTACAGATGTCGGACGTCGTAGGCTGGGCAGACTGTAAGACAGGATCGGCGGCGAACTGTGGCTGAACTAACATCAGGCTTTAATGATGGTCAGAGTACAAGTGTGTCTGAACACACAATGCACCGAACACTCCTAACAGTGGGTCTCCACAGCCAACGACCCATGCATGTGCCAATATTTACATCACGACTTCTCGACTGAAATAGTCACCTGATCATCGGCACTTGAGGTTGGCGCAGTGGCAGAGCGTTGCATGGTCTGATGAATCACAGTACCTTCTCCATCAAGCCGATGGGAGAGCGCGAATTCGTCGTCTTCCAGAGGAACAGCTCCTTGACACCTGTATTGCAGAACGGAACAAGCTGGCGGCGGCTCCATTATGATCTGGGGAACATTCATGTGGGCACCCATGGATCCAGTGGAGCGACTACCAGTTGTGGTATGGAAGAATGAGGCCTTGGTAGGTTGCTGAAGGGAAAGGGGGGGGGGGGAGGGAATGAGCTCTGACAACATGTTCAATCACATCCCATATGTGTTCGACTGGGTACAGGTCGGACGAGTTGGGGGGGGGGGGGGGGAGACAGTACATCAATTGAAATTGGCCAAATAGCGTTCGTGTTTCTCGACGGTAGTGCCATTTTTCGACAAGATCCTTTGAATTCAAGCTACATCTGGTCTAGATTTATATTATTAATTTGGAAGGAGTGGACATTGTCTCTCAGGAAGGCGACAAGTGAATTTTTATCTGCTTTTTTGAATATGTATATTTTTCGCTTATTATTGGAGGATTTGGGGATTACAATATTCAGTCTCGCTACGACAACCCTGTGTTCACTAATTCCTGTATCGGTTTTGATGCTCGTTATTAAGTTACGAGTATTTGTTGCTAAGAGGTCAAGTGTGTTTTCACAACCGTTTACTATTCGCGTGGGATCATGAACTAACTTCTCTAAATAATTTTCAGAGAATGCGTTTAGCACAATTTCGGATGATATTTTATGCGTACCTCCGGAATTAAACATGTATTTTCGCCAACATATCGAGGGTAAATTGAAGTCACCACCAACTATTATGAATGAGTCGGGTACGTGTTTGAAATCATACTCAAGTTTTCTTTGAACCTTTCAGCAACTTATAATCTGAGTTGGGAGGTCGGTAAAAAGATCCTATTATTATTTTATTACGGTTGCCAACAATGACCTCTGCCTATCTACTTCAATTTCGCGACAAGTTAAACTACTTCTAACAGCAGCAAACACGCCACCGCCAACCGTGTTTAGCCTATCCTTTCAGAACACCGTTAGGCTCTTAGCAAAAATTTCGGCTGAGCTTACATCCGGCTTTAGCCAGTTTTCAGTGCCTATACCGATTTGAGCATCAGTGCTTTCCATTAGCGCTTGGAGCTCTGGTACTTTCCCAACACAGCTACGACAATTTACAACTCTTATACCAATGGTTCCTGTATCTACGTTCTTCCTGTGTTCGGCCTGCACCCTTTGTGACGAAGCCCTTCTTGTGTTTTCCCGAGACCGTATAACCTAAAAAACCGCCCAGTCCACGCCACACAGTCCCTGCTACCCGTGTAGCCGCCTCCTGCGTATAGTGGACACGTGCTCTATTCAGCGGAACCCGAAACCCAACCACCCTTTGGCGCAAGTCCAAAAATCTGCAGCCTATACGGTCGCAGAACCGTCTGAGCCTCTGATTCAGATCCTCCACTCGGCTCTGTACCAGAGGTCCGCAATCGGTCCTGTCGACTATGCTGCAAATGGTCAGCTCTAATTTCATCTTGCAAGCAAGACTGGCAGCCTTTACCACTTCTGCTAGCCGCTCGAAACCAGAGAGAATCTCTTCTGATCCAAAGTGACATACATCATTTGTACCGACGTGAACAACCACCTACAGTTGGCTGCACCCTGTGCTCTTCGTGGCGTCCGGGAGGACCCTTTCCCCATCTGGGATGACTCCACCCGGTATGCACACGGAATGCATATTGGTTTTCTTACCCTTCTTGTCAGCCAAGTTCCTAAGGGGCCCCATAACGCGCCTAACACTGGAGATCCCAACTACCAATAATCCCACCCTCTGTGATTGCCGAGATCTTGCAGATTGAGTGGTTTCCTCCTAAACGGGACTGGCGACAGTATCTGGCTCAGCGACAGTGTCAGCCACAGACAGCACCTGGAACTTGTTTGCCAGACAAACCGGGGAGGCCTTACATGCGTCCGCCTGGGAAGTCTTTCGCCGCCTGCTTCGCCCCGGGGCGACCTACCACTCGACCACAGGTGAGGGGTCAGCCTCAGTGCGAGCAGTTGCTGGGTTGGCCACCGGTGAGGATCGATCGGAGGACTCTGACGTGCTGGATCCCCACGGCCCACCCACAACAGTGGTGCCCATCCACTACAGCCTCAAGCTGTGTAACCGAAGCCATCACAGCCTGAAGCTGAGAGCGAAGTGTCACCAACTCGGCTCGCATCCGCACACAACAATCACAGTCCCTGTGCATAGTAAAGACCGTGGAAAACTGAACTACGCAGATAAACGGACTATCGGCACGTGCTGCGCAACTCTATTGTAGAAACTGACGAAAACACAGGAACTGTATCTAATAATACGCAGATATTCAAAAACCTAACTACCGAAGCACTCAGGTGAAACTAAATAATTCGCCCCTGATTAGGAACTTGTAATATGTCACAAAATCGGTTTACTTTCCGACGCAAACGAAAACGCGAGAACTGTAGCTATTAGATAGTAAATTTACGCGTAGAAACTCAAGAAACTAAATTATTAAAGCACACATATGATATAATAAAATTCGCTCCTGGTTAGGAACTCGTGAATGTCACAAAAGCGGTTACTTCCCTGTTGCTGCGTCTGTCTCGGTCGGCTTCTACTGCCTGACTACGCTTTCAATTTTAAAGTATTGTTCTAGTGTCTGGGATCAGTACCAGGACGGTATAAAGACACGCTCCTAAGGCCACACGGTTCTGCACTTAAAGCAGGCTATAATGTTAGATCGTTTCAGTTTCCGACCTATCAGTCATGTGAAATGCAGCTCTGTTATCGTTGGATTGTAAGAAATATATTTCCTGCGCATGACATACATCCTTCCTCCAGGTTTCCCTACGATAAACTATGGTAACAAACTGTAAAATGAAAAAAACCACTTCTTTAAAATATCGATTCTGTGCGATACGTGCACAGTGTAGCTTTCCAGAGGTATTAAGCGTCCACTGTCCACATCTGATCACGGTTCAGAAATTTTACTATGCTCGCATCAGTCCTATATAAAATGATCGTTAGTCACGGAGAATATCTCTTACAGGGAAACAGATAAACGCAGAGCAGCGGCGTCCGACATGTGAAATTACACGTCTTGTCGCCACTAACTCTGTAAACAGGACATCTGTCAAGCAGATGTATACACGGGGATTGCAGTGTCTCACAAACACCTATTGCTAACTTAGAATCACCTTATTTATGAAACTGAAGTGTCGGTTTTATACCCAAGATGCGACATGGAAATGGAGTACATCGCATAAATCTTCGTTCGTTTAGAGGAATGCGTCGAAACAGTATGGTCACGTTTCATCGCACATGAGATGGAAGTCATCTGATGACGGAGAGGTTTTTCCGTTAACGATCGCAAGTAAACAGTGCTCTAAGTCAAATACAGAACACATGGTTGTATACGAGTCGAACGCAGTTCATGTCACGTGACTGATGCATCCTGACAGAACAGCGGAAAAAATGGTTAAATGACCTTCGCCAACCTCTGTAGAATATGCCCTCTTTTCGTGATTATGCTTAACTTCCGGACACTACTGTATGTTCTATGAATGTGGGGTTTGATACATTTATAAAGTGAAAGAGGAGGGGGAGAAAGGAAAGGAAAGGTATTTATGATGTCAGCTGCATTGGGACGTTATGCGGAATCAGTGGCTACGAAAGAAAATTTGTGCTGTGTGCTATGCCGGGATTCGAACGCGACATTTTCTCCATCACAGCTGCAGATTCCGCACGGTCTCTGCTCTCTTGGTTAACGCACCTGCCGAGCCGGGAGTACATTCCGGATTCGAATCCCAGTCCGGGACACATTTTCACTCGTCGCCGCTGATTCCGCGTGATGTCCCGATACAGCTGACGTCAGTAATTCCTTTCCTTTTCCCTCTCCGCTTCTTTTACTTTACATACTAATGTAATTATACAAAAATAATTTTATGAAATTAACTTCTTCGTAATATTATTTAGTTTTAGGAATATATGAACGCATGGTTTCGCGGCGATATGTGCCGATTAAATTCTCTCGAGTTACGACGTGGGGTCGATGCTAAACAGAATTTTATGTGTAGTTTTAGGTACTTCAGCTATAAAATATTTTCAAAGCACGCTTCATTTTAAAAAGTTGTTGGTGAGAATAAATACAGAAGAGTGATAACACTTCAGTGCTGAATGCTCAGTACCATATCGTGCCCAGAAAGGCAGGCACTGCCACGTGGAGCAGTCTCACTGTCGTGACGCACTCAGCAGAGGCAGACGGAAGACGTCGTGAAGATCAAACGAAGAGCGGCAACTATCGTCAATTAGCGCGATGGAGGAGATGCACGACAAACTCCTGAGGCAGACGTTACAAGATACACGTTGTGTATCACAGAGAGGTTTTCTGTCGAAATTCAGAGAATGTGTGTGCCAAGAAGAGGAGGGCAACATACACTACTGGCCATTAAAATTGCTACACCACGAAGATGACGTCCTACAGACGCGAAATTTAACCGACAGGAAGAAGATGCTGTGATATGCAAATTATTAGCTTTTCAGAAACATTCACACAAGGTTGGCGCCGGTGGCGACACCTACAACGTGCCGACATGAGGAAAGTTTCCAACCGATTTCTCATACACAAACAGCAGTTCACCGGCGTTGCCTGTTGAAACGTTGTTGTGATGCCTCGTGTAAAGAGGAGAAATGCGTACCATCACGTTTCCAACTTTGATGGAGGTCGGATTGTAGCCTATCGCGATTGCTGTTTATCGTATCGCGACACTGCTGTTCGCGTTGGTCGAGACCCAATGACTGTTTGCAGAATATGGAATCGGTAGGTTCAGGAGGGTAATATAGAACGCCGTTCTGAATCCCAACGGCCGCGTATCACTAGCAGTCGAGATGACAGGCATCTTACCCGCATGGCTGTAACGGATCGTGCAGCCACGCCTCTATCCCTGAGTTAACAGATGGGAACGTTTGCAAGATAACAACCATCTGCACGAACAGTTCGACGACGTCTGCAGCAGCATTGACTACCAGCTCGGAGACCATGACTGCGGTTACCCTTGACGCCCCATCATAGACAAGAGCGCCTGCGATGGTGTACTCAACGACGAACCTGGGTGCACGAATAGCAAAACGTCAGTTTTTCGGATGAATCCAGGTTCCGTTTACAGCATCATGACGGTCGCATCCGTGTTTGGCGATATCGCGATGAACGCACATTGGAAGCGTGTATTCGTCATCACCATACAGGCGTATCACCCGGCGTGATGGTATGGGGTGCCATTGGTTACACGTCTCGGTCACCTCTTGTTCGCATTGACGGCACTTTGAACAGTGGACGTTAAATTTCAGATGTGTTACGACCCGTGGCTCTACCCTTCATTCGATCCCTGCGAAATCCTAGATTTCGGCAGGATAATGCACGACCGCATGTTGCAGGTCCTGTACGAGCCTTTCTGGATACAGAAAATGTTCGACTGCTGCCCTGGCCAGTACATTCTCCAGATCTCTCACCAACTGAAAACGTCTGGTCAATGGTGGCCGAGCAACTGGCTCGTCACAATACGCCAGTCACTACTCTTGATGAACTGTGGAATCGTGTAGAAGCTGCATGGGCAGCTGTACCTGTACACGCCATCCAAGCTCTGTTTGACTCAATGCCCAGGCGTATCAAGGCCGTTATTACGACCAGACGTGGTTGTTCTGGGTACTGATTTCTCAGGATCTACGCACACAAATTGCTTGAAAATGTAATCACATGTCAGTTCTAGTATAATATATTTGTCCAATGAATACCCTTTTATCATCTGCATTTCTTCTTTGTGTAGCAATTTTAATGGCCAGTAGTCTATTACTTCCTCCCTTAAAGATCTCCCAGAATGTCCGCAACCAGGAAATCAGAGATTTCACAGCTCATGTGGAGGTGTATCGATAGCCGTTGTCCCCATGCGCCATTCGCGAATGGAACATAGACGGGGGGAAATAACGGCTATGACCGAAGCGCCGTCTGTCACACTCTGTGAGCCGGATTGCGAAACGTAGAAGTATGAGGACAATTTAAACAGTAAGTTACACAGTATTGTGGTAGGCCAAGCAACTTTTACTGAATGCTGCACCACACTTCAGAGTGACGCAAATACATGACACAATTGCTCAGAATGGCCAGCAACTCTCTGTAAACAACGATCGGAGTGCTCTACTATTCGTTCAGCTCTTCGACTATAGAAAACCACTCGTTTTTCACGGAGCCATTCGAGAGCCACGAACGTCCTCACAGTCGGAAAATCTTTTTTCCCCCAAATGTTCTTTCAGCTTTCCGGAAAGATGAGCCCCGCATGTTGCAAGACCTGGACTTCCTGATCAGTATCTCATACTTTTGTGATATCTTGATGAAATCGTTAGCACCATTTCGCTAAGGCTGCAGGCGAGTTTAGAAGTCTTGCCCTCAAAGACTCGCACTTCCTGTGTACTTCAGCTTTGGACTGCGTTTCCAGTTGGCACTTCGTTTCAGTCACACAGTCACGCGCCTCTAATACCGGGTGGTTATAATAAAAATGCAGTTACAGAGGCACAGCGTGGGCTGTAATTATAGTATGGCAGCGAAAAATATGTTATATATTCTAATGTGTTAATGTGGACAAGGCGGGAAAAAATTAGTTCCAATTTCGGCCACCTTGTGCAAATGTGGCGCTGCGTAGCATGACGTCAGCGTCTCCGTTGCTCAACTGAACAAACTGTGTAAGCGGGCGGTAATAATAACATCAACACTATGCATTTCTCACTTGTTTCACCTTTTCTGCCCACGTCCCGTCCCCAATTTATTACATTTTGAAACATTTCACTACGTATTTCTTCAATTCACAGCGCCACGTTTGCACCTGGTGGCCACAAGTTGAACAAATTTTTTTCCAGCGTAAATCGTTTCCGCATCTGCATATCTAGCAAATTTCGCTGTCATACGATAATTACAGCCCACACTCTGTGGGTAGCTGCACTTTAATTATAACCAAGTGGTATGTTCCACAGGAGAACTGTGCTGCAGCGACATGTACTCTCTTCTGACAAAGCGCCCCTGTTGTTGTGCAATGGGCTTAGCGTGGGACGAGATGTGTAACTCAGTTTCTGAAGTCCTTACATGCAGAGGGTGGGAAAAAACATGGAAACTCTAAACACAACACATTGTTGTTGTTGTTCTTATGGTCTTCAGTCCAGAGACTGGTTTGATGCAGCTCTCCATGCTGCTCTATCCTGTGCAAGCTTCTTCATCTCCCAGTACCTACTACAACCTACATCCTTCTGAATCTGTTTAGTGTATTCATCTCTTGGTCTCCCTCTACGATTTTTACCCTTCACGCTGCCCTCCAATACTAAATTGGTAACCCCTTGATGCCTCAGAACATGCCCTATCAGCCGATCCCTCCTTCTAGTCAAGTTGTGCCACAAACTTCTCTTCTCCCCAATCCTATTCAATACCTCCTTATTAGTTATATGATCACCTCTTGTCCAAACTAGTTATCGTCCATGTTTCACTTCCATACATGGCTACGCTCCATACAAGTACTTTCACAAACGACTTCCTGACACTTAAATCTATACTCGATGTTAACAAATTTCTCTGCTTCAGAAACGCTTTCCTTGCCATTGCCAGTCTACATTTGATATCCTCTCTACTTCGACCATCATCAGTTATTTTGCTCCCCAAATAGCAAAACTCCATTACTACTTTAAGTGTCTCATTTCCTAATCTAATTCCCCCAGCATCACCCGACTTAATTCGACTACATTTCATTATCCTCGTTTTGCTTTTGTTGATGTTCATCTTATACCCTCCTTTCATGACACTGTCCATTCCGTTCAACTGCTCTTCCAAGTCCTTTGCTGTCTCTGACAGAATTACAATGTCATCGGCGAACCTCAAAGTTTTTATTTCTTCTCCATGGATTTTAATTCCTACTCCGAATTTTTCTTTTGTTTCCTTCACTGCTTGCTCAATATACAGATTGAATAACATCGGGGATAGGCTACAACCCTGTCTCACTCCCTTCCCAGCCACTGCTTCCCTTCCATGTCCCTCGACTCTTATAACTGCCATCTGGTTTCTGTACAAATTGTAAATAGCCTTTCGCTCCCTGTATTTTACCCCTGCCACCTTCAGAATTTGAAAGAGAGTATTCCAGTCAACATTGTCAAAAGCTATCTCTAAGTCTACAAATGCTAGAAACGAAGGTTTGCCTTTCCTTAATCTACCTTGTAAGATAAGTCGTAGGGTCAGTATTGCCTCACGTGTTCCAATATTTCTACGGAATCCAAACTGATCTTCCCCGAGGTCGGCTTCTACCAGTTTTTCCATTCGTCTGTAAAGAATTCGCGTTAGCACAACACATTACCATTCCTAATACGGCCTAGGAAAGACGTTACTATTCAAAATAGCTACCAATTGTCTCAGTTTGGATAAATACAGGTCCTGTATTGTTCTCGAGGGAATCTTATACCGTGCCTCCTGCAAAATAGTGCCAAATTCAGGTAACGATGTTGGAGATGAACAGCGATTATGCACCCTTCTCTCCAAAGTAGATCACAAAGACGCAATAATATTGAGATCTCGCGACTGTAGTGGGCAGAGGAGGTGCTAAAATTCATCCTTGTCCTCACAAAACCTGTCCTGGACAACGTGAGTTGCGTGACCAGTGGCCCTGTCGTCTTGCACCACCACTCCCCACCAATGGGAGACAAACGCTGTATGTACCACGGTATGGGCTCGACCATCCAAAATGGTCACATAATCCTCGTCATTAATGCGGCCTTACAGAGTAACCATGGGGCTCGTGGAATACCACGATATGGCTCCCCAAATCATCACCGAACCCCCGCCAAAGTTCAGTCTTGGGACGCAAAATCAGCCACGAGTTGGAAACAGTGTGAAACAGCACTCATCAGACCAATTAATTTTCCTCCATTGTTCCATAGTCCAGGTTTTACAGCTGCGATACAATATTTTCTGGAAAACGAGCATTTCCATCACTGGTGAGTGGTTTTGGGATTCAGTCTCGCCCTGGAATTCGCTGATTATAGAACTCCCTTCGTGTTGTTTTTCGCGAATGCGACATTAAGTTCTGCAGCGACTTTTCCAGCTGTCATCCTCTTACTTTTCATCACAATCTCTTCAGTGACAACCACGATCAGACAACACACAATTTCGCCCGTGTTGTGACTTACCGGATGATGTTTCTCTCGTTTCTCTGTATGCGGTATGGATATTCGATATGATACCTCTTGAAACACCAGACACTGCTGCTCCCTTGGTTACGGGAGCACACACCACGCGAGCACCAACAACTCGCCCACGTTCCAAAGCCCTTAGTTCCGTGATAATGCACTCAACAACCACACAGATCACACGGAACAGTGTTCTGGCGACTGACACTTGCAACGTATTGACTACACTGCAGCTTGAGCAGCTTCACTGAAAATTTAAACGCAGCCAAAACCTCTCAGACAAACAGAAGCTAAACAATGTCAAAGTTAGCGTGAGGGGGGCTATGCGTGAAGCGTTCAGTGAATTCGAAAGTAAAATTCTATGTACCGACTTGACAGAAAATCCTAGGAAGTTCTGGTCTTACGTTAAATCAGTAAGTGGGTCGAAACAGCATATCCAGACACTCTGGGATGATAATGGCATTGAAACAGAGGATGACACGCGTAAAGCTGAAATACTAAACACCTTTTTCTAAAGCTGTTTCACAGAGGAAGACCGCTCTGCAGTTCCTTCTCTAAATCGTCGCACGAACGAAAAAATGGCTGACGTCGAAATAAGTGTCCAAGGAATAGAAAAGCAACTGAAATCACTCAACAGAGGAAAGTCCACTGGACCTGACGGGATACCAGTTCGATTCTACAGAGTACGCGAAAGAACTTGCCCACCTTCTAACAGCCGTGTAACGCAAGTCTCTAGAGGAACGGAAGGTTCCAAATGATTGGAAAAGAGCACAGGTAGTTCCAGTTTTCAAGAAGGGTAGTCGAGCAGATGCGCAAAACTATAGGCCTATATCTCTGACATCGATCTGTTGTAGAATTTGAGAACATGTTTTTTGCTCGTGTATCATGTCATTTCTGGACACCCAGAATCTACTCTGTAGGGATCAACATGGATTCCGGAAACAGCGATCGTGTGAGACCCAACTCGCTTTATTTGTTCATGAGAACCAGAAAATATTAGATACAGGCTCTCAGGTAGATGATATTTTCCTTGACTTCCGGAAGGCGTTCGATGCAGTTCCGCACTGTCGCCTGATAAAGTAAGAGCCTACGGAATATCAGATCAGCTGTGTCGATGGATTGAAGAGTTTTTAGCAAACAGAACAAAGCATGTTGTTCTCAATGGGGAGACGTCTACAAACGTTAAAGTAACCTCTGGCGTGCCACAGGGGAGTGTTATCGGACCATTGCTTCTCACAATACATATAAATGACCTAGTAGATATTGTCGGAAGTTCCATGCGGCTTTTCGCGGATTATGCTGTAGTATACAGAGGAGTTGCAGCATTAGAAAATTGCAGTGAAATGCAGGAAGATCCGCAGCGGATAGGCACTTGGTGCAGGGAGTGGCAACTGACCCTTAACATAGACAAATGTAGTGTATTGCGAATGCATAGAAAGAAGGATCCTTTATTGTATGATTATATGATAGCGGAACAAATACTGGTAGCAGTTACTTCTGTAAAATATCTGGGAGTATGCGTACGGAACGATTTGAAGTGGAATGATCATATAAAATTAATTGTTGGTAAGGTGGGTGCCAGGTTGAGATTCATTGGGAGAGTCCTTAGAAAATGTAGTCCATCAACAAAGGAGGTGGCTTACAAAACACTCGTTCGACCTATACTTAAGTATTGCTCATCAGTATGGGATCCGTACCACGTCGGGTTGACAGAGGAGATAGAGAAGGTCCAAAGAAGAGCGGCGCGTTTCGTCACAGGGTTATTTGGTAAGAGTGATAGCGTTACGGAGATGTTTAGCAAACTCAAGTGGCAGACTCTGCAAGAGAGGCGCTCTGTATCGGGGTGTAGCTTGCTGTCCAGGTTTCGAGAGGGTGCATTTCTGGATGAGGTATCGAATATATTCTACAGAGTACGCGAAAGAACTTGCCCACCTTCTAACAGCCGTGTAACCCCTTCCACCTTCTTATACCTCCCGAGGAGATTACGAATGTAAAATTAGAGACATTCGAGCGCGCACGGAGGCTTTCCGGCAGCCGTTCTTCCCGCGAACCATAAGCGACTGGAGCAGGGAAGGGAGGTAATGACAGTGGCACGTAAAGTGCCCCCCGCCACACACCGTTGGGTGGCTTGCGGAGTATAAATGTAGATGTAGATGTAGACGTGCTGTTGGTGGTCAAATACAACAGGGCAACCTGCAGGATTGGCTAGCATCTGCGTTTATGTTCAATCATGTATTTATTGCTCTGTTTCGCCGGCCGGTGTGGCCGAGCTGTTCTAGGCGCTACAGTCTGGAACCGCGCGACCGCTACGATCGCAGGTTCGAATCCTGCCTCGGGCATGGATGTGTGTGATGTCCTTAGGTTAGCTAGGTTTAAGTAGTTTTAAGTTCTAGGGGGCTGATGACCTCAGAAGTTAAGTCCCATAGTGCTCAGAGCCATTTGCTCTGTTTCAGTATTTCTGTCCATCTCCTAAAGATGTAAGTGTGGAGTATCCCTTTTTTTACCCACAACATTTTACATGGGACATACAGCGACAACACGGCGGTACTCTATTTAGTCGCTTCTGAATCGTAGTTTAATGGATTGAGGAAAACTCCACAGACAATAGTGAGAGTATTTCTGCCATCAAGTCGCGTGATCTCATTCCATTTGAGCGTATCTGGTACTGAACTGAGTACTATTCGTGCTCCTTAGACCCAACTCCGACTGTTATCCCCCACATGTATGCGACGGTTGACCGGACATGAATAACAATGGTGTCCGAGCAATTTAAGTGTCTCGCGGAGTCGGTGCAGCGACTCGACGCTGCCGCAATCAGGGCGAAGGAAGTGCTGCCCACTAATCGTAAGTGCTCTAATTCAGCTGGATATGTTACTTGCCATGCTTCACCCGTTTCGTTTAATAGTCCCAGACATTTTCTGTGGGATTAAGATCAGGTGATTTAGTGGACCAGTTGTGCAACGCAGTGCCGGAATGTTAGTTAAGACAGACTTCTGTGTACTCAGATCTGTTGTTTTAGAAGACGGGAGTATCCACAGCAAATTCACCGTGAAGGACACTTTATCACCGAGAGTATTGAGATAAACATGTTGTCTTCAATCGTTATACGGTGACTGAGCTGCCTCTACAGCTGTCATTTTATTCTATCCGCAGTGTTATATTTGGCTTCCATGAACCATCCTCAAGATTTTCACGTTCTCTCGCTCGCTATCCGCAAACTATTAATCCAACAGAAAAATAAACAGGACCTTTTTGTAGGAAATTTAATGTAGTTAAATTTTGTACTGGGATAAGTTTTCGCTATGAGCTGCAGTTTTCGAATTATTCAGGAAAAACGTACAGAAGTGATAATCAAACGCACCTCCACTCCCTACCGGTCAGGATTTCTAGTATTTTGTTCACGGCACTCCCTCCTACCACTGTACAAAAATTTGCGAGTGCACAAACTATTTCCCGAATTCGACCTTCTTTGGTCTTGAATTACTGGCTTTATTACGCTGCCGGCTTAGTCGAGCATTTGTTGTTGTTGTTGTTGTGGTCTTCAGTCCTGAGACTGGTTTGATGCAGCTCTCCATGCTACTCTATCCTCTGCAAGCTTCTTTATCTCCCAGTACCTACTACAGCCTACATCCTTCTGAATCTGCTTAGAGGATTCATCTCTTGGTCTCCCTCTACGATTTTTACCCTCCACGCTGCCCTCTAATGCTAAATTTGTGATCCCTCGATGCCTCAGAACATGTCCTACCAACCGATCCCTTCTTCTAGTCAAGTTGTGCCACAAACTCCTCTTCTCCCCAATCCTAATCAATAGCTCCTCATTAGTTATGTGATCTACCCATCTAATCTTCAGCATTCTTCTGTAGCACCACATTTCGAAAGCTTCTATTCTCTTCTTGTCCCAACTATTTATCGTCCACGTTTCACTTCCATACATGGCTACACTCCATACAAATGCTTTCAGAAACGACTTCCTGATACTAAATCTATACTCCATGTTAACAAATTTCTCTTCTTCAGAAACGCTTTCCTTGCCATTGCCAGTCTACATTTTATAGCCTCTCTCATCAGTTATTTTGCTCCCCAAATAGCAAAACTCCTTCACTACTTTAAGTGTCTCATTTCCTAATCTAATTCCCTCAGAATCACCCTACTTGATTTGTCTACATTCATTTATCCTCGTTTAGCTTTTGTTGATGTTCATCTTATACCCTCCTTTCAAGACACTGTCCATTCCGTTCAACTGCTCTTCCATTGTCCTTTGCTGTCTCTGACAGAATTACAATGTCATCGGCGAATCTCAAAGTTTTTATTTCTTCTCCATGGATTTTAATACCTACTCCGAACTTTTCTTTCGTTTCCTTTACTGCTTGCTCAATATACAGATTGAACATCACCGGGGAGAGGCTACAACCCTGTCCCACTCCCTTCCCAACCACTGCCTCCCTTTCATGTCCCTCGACTCTTATAACTGCCATCTGGTTTCTGTACAAATTGTAAATAGCCTTTCGCTCCCTGTATTTTACTCCTCCCACCTTCAGAATTTGAAAGAGAGTGTTCCAGTAAGTGCTCTAATTCAGCTGGGCGTGTTACTTGCCATACTTCACCC
This sequence comes from Schistocerca americana, assembly GCF_021461395.2. Classification (NCBI taxonomy): domain Eukaryota; kingdom Metazoa; phylum Arthropoda; class Insecta; order Orthoptera; family Acrididae; genus Schistocerca; species Schistocerca americana. Next base: position 713,623,056 of record NC_060122.1, on the reverse strand, counting down.
GTTTCGTTTAATAGTCCCAGACATTTTCTGTGGGATTAAGATCAGGTGATTTAGTGGACCAGTTGAGGTGCAACATTGTGCCTGAATGTTCGTTAAGACAGACTCGTATGTGCACAGATCTGTTGTTTTAGTAGACGGGAGTGTCCACAGCAAATTCATCGTGAAGAACACTTTGTCAACGAGAGTATTTAGATAAACATGTTGTCTTCAATCGTTATACGGTGACTGAGCTGCCTCTACCGCTGTCATTTTATGCTACCCGCTGTGTTATATTTGGCTTCCATGAACCACGCTCGAGATTTTCACATTCTCTCGCTCGCTATCAGCAAACTATCAATCCTACAGGAAAATGAACAGGACATTTCTGTAGGAAATTAAATATAGTTAAATTTTGTACTGGGATACGTTTTCACTGTCGGCTGTAGTTTTCGAATTATTCAAGAAAAACGTACAGAAGTGATAATCAATCGTACCTCCACTCCCACGCTCAGCCCCGACCGGTCAGGATTTCTCATATTTTGTTCACAGCACTCCCTCCTACCACTGTACAAAGATTTGCGAGTGCACAAACTATTTCCCGAATTCGACCTTCTTTGGTCTTGAATTACTGGCCTTATTACGCTGCCGCCTTAGTCGAGCATTTACAAATTGTAAAATTGACGTTTGTGTAAATTTCACCTAATAATTTTGTGAATTTCAGTAGCATAAAATAAACAACTACAGCGCTATATTCGTCAGGCCGTCTGACTTCGAAAGTACTGTGGTTGTAACGCTTGTGTTTGGATCGAGTTGTCAACGTAATTAGTGTTAGTAAAGGTTTACAAAAGTCGTTTTTCGTTCGTTATCCTCACGCAGTAATATTAATAATGTTAACGAGGTAGCTGACTATGCTGCTGGCGTAACAGATCAGTCAATAAAGGCCAAAAACGGTCGAGTAGTGGGAACAGTTCGTGCAGTTGGAAATTTCTGAAGGAAGTGGTAGGAGGAAGTGCCACGAACAAAATACTAGAAATCCTCACAGGGGAGGGATGAGTGTGGGGCTGGAGGTGCGTTTGAAGGTCACTTCTGTACGTTTTTCCTGAATAGTTTGAAAACCGTGGCCTCCAGTACAAAATTTAACTGCATTAAATTTTCTACAAAAAGGTCCTCCTTACTTTTTCTTAAGGACTAATAGCCTGTGCGTAGCGAGCTAGAGAATATGAAAATCTCGTGCATGTCATATGAAGGCCAGGTTTAACATTGCGGGTTGCATAAAACGACAGCGTTATGGGCAACTGAATCAAGCTGTATAAGACCCTGAGCATTAGTAACGCTTAGTTGCGTCGTGTTGTGTCTGATTAATGTCCTCACTGCCGTCTTCCGAACTAACGCTGATAAATCTGTAGATGCACTGTATCCAGGATGAAGCTCTTAATTGCTGCTGCGACAACCAGAGTCGCAGTGAAGTTAAGTCAATTAGCGCCCTCTGCTAGACTGTAAGTACGGCGCCCCCCCCCCCCCCCCTACCTCATCCCTTCACTGCGCCCCATCGGATGGAATAACGAGGGATCGAAGAGCGATGCGCGCCCAGTGGGGTAGTGACGGGAAATTGAAAAATGCAGTCTGTTATGTAGTTGTGAGCGGCGTGCAACACACTGGGTGCGGTTGAGGAAGATGCTGTCGATGCCGAATTCATCAAGGATTACTTGTAAGTAGCCCATAGGTTCTAACAAATCACAAGTATACGACTTGTACGCACAAAGTCACTCAGAAACAGCGAAGTTTATCCGCATCTGTCGCCATTCCTCCTCTATCTCGTCTCTAATATTTGGGCCTTCAGCCATCTAATTGTTTTGATGCGGTCCTCCACATCTATTATGTCAACTTCTTTATCTCATTGTAGTACTTACGCTCAACGTCGTGAATTATTTGTTGGATATATTCCAGTTCCTATTCCCTATTTTTTTCTCTTTAAATTTTCGTCTATTCCCATGGGTGTTATTTCTTGATGTCTTGACACATGTTCTATCGACCTGTACCCTATCGTTAACTTACCAAACAACTGAATTTCCACATATTCCTGTGACATCACATCTCAAACGCTTCGATTCTGTTCTGGGTTCCCTCAGTCCATAACCCACTTCCACACAATACTGTGGCGGTTACTGTTTGGAATGCTGCTACCGAATATATGAAAAAGACGTTCACCAAGTTAAGTGTGGCTTTATAATCATTTTACAGAAGATTCACGCAGGAAGTTTTTCTTGCTTTTTTTCTGCATTGCTGATAAACGCATGGGTATTTAATGATCTGTTATTGAGGACTTCTTATCACTAAAAGTAGAGCTGAAGAAATGGATAACTACACACTCACATAAGGATGTATTAGGTAGACATAGCACACTACAAAGCCTGGATAACGAAAGGCAATTTCGAGGTGCAAGCCGTTAGCGGGACTCGCGGTTTTATCTGTTTGTATCAGCGTGTCAGCGATATGGTATCGCAATATCGATCGTAAAACAACCGTGCTTGTAACTTATTTTCGTATAACGAGTTCTATATTTAAATGGGAACACGCCCTTAGTTTCTAAAGTACATCGAATGTTTAAATCAGAATTCAATCTGTACGAAAGAAGGAAAAACTCTTGCAAAATACGAACGTTCCAATTTGACAATTAGAGCTGATTTGCTTGACCATCACTAGCTGCTTTAAGAAAATTGCTTTATTCTACTGATGATTTCCCGATGTATACTCGTTATAATTTGTAGCTTTAGAGAAAGCTTTTGACAATGTTGACTGGAATACTCTCTTTCAAATTCTGAAGGTGGCAGGGGTAAAATACAGGGAGCGAAAGGCTATTTACAATTTCTACAGAAACCAGAAGGTAGTTATAAGAGTGGAGGGACATGAAAGGGAAGCTGTGGTTGGGAAGGGAGTGAGACAGGGTTGTAGCCTATCCCCGATGTTATTCAATCTGTATATTGAGCAAGCAGTAAAGGAAACACAAGAAAAATTCGGAGTAGGTATTAAAATTCATTGTAATTCTGTCAGAGACAACAAAAGACTTGGAAGAGCAGTTGAACGGAATGGACAGTGTCTTGAAAGGAGGATAGAAAATGAACATCAACAAAAGCAAAACGAGGATAATGGAATGTAGTCGAATTAAGTCGGGTGATGCTGAGGGAATTAGATTAGGAAATGAGACACTTAAAGTAGTAAAGAGTTTTGCTATTTGGGGAGCAAAATAACTGATGATGGTTTAAGTAGAGAAGATATAAAATGTATACTGGCAATGGCAAGGAAAGCGTTTCTGAAGAAGAGAAATTTATTAATATCGAGTATAGATTTAAGTGTCAGGAAGTCGTTTCTGAAAGTATTTGTATGGAGTGTAGCCATGTATGGAAGTGAAACATGGACAAGAAGAGAATAGAAGCTTTGGAAATGTGGTGCTACAGAAGAATGCTGAAGATTAGATGGGTAGATCACATAACTAATGAGGAGGTATTGAATAGAATTGGAGAGAAGAGAAATTTGTGGCACAACTTGACTAGAAGAAGGGATCAGTTGGTAGGACATGTTCTGAGGCATCAAGGGATCACCAGTTTAGTATTGGAGGGCAGCATGGAGGGTAAAAATCTTAGAGGGAGACCAAGAGATGAATACACTAAGCAGATTCAGAAGGATGTATGTTGCAGTAGGCACTGGGATATCAAGAACCTTGCACGGGATAGAGAAGCATGGAGAGCTGCATCAAACCAATCTCTGTACTGAAGACCACAACAACAGCAACTCGTCATAATTTCGCCCTACGTTTTTATGACAACGTCTTTCTCTGATAACTGCTGGCAGTGTTGAATACTTTATCATCTTTATTCTTTATCATCTTCTATCTTGGACCGGAGTTCCTTACAGTAGATGGGGATTTTTGTCTGTAATGTATTATTTATCTGTACAGTCTCTGTTTTTTCGAGTTTTATTAATTATTTAATTCTTCGTCTATTAATTTTCTAATCAACATTCTGTAAATTATGTACTGACTCGTTCCATGATTATGTAGCTCTGACTCGCTTTGGCTCGCGGAATCTGGTAAATAAATAAAATGAATTATCACTCTTCAGCGGAGTGTACACTGATCTGAAACTCCCTGGAAGATTAAAACTGCGTGTCGAATCGGGACTCGAACCGGGGATCTTTGCCTTTCACTGGCAGGTGCTCTACCAAATGAGCTATCCATGCACCATTCACGGCTCCTCCTTAACTGCCTAGACAACGGCTAAGCCCATTGTCTATCCTATTTTCCGGGAGTGTTAGTCCCGCAAGGTATCCAGGACGCCTTCTGAGACGTTTGGAAAGTAAGAGAGGTACTCGCAGAAGAGTAGAGGAGAAGTAGTTCGTTAGTCGTGCTTGGACAGCTCAGTCGGTAGAATATTTGTTCGCGAAAGGCAAAGGTTCCAGATTGAACTGCCGAGCTGGCACACATTTTTCACTACTTTATAATCTTTTCTTTAGTATCTTCACTGAACGAGGTGAATTGGTGGCGCATTCGTTAGGTGATGGTTTGAATCTGCGGTCTGATTTAGTTTTTTCCATCTTTTCCCTAAACTGGTTATGGTGTATGCCAGGATTGTTCCTTTGAAATGGGTACAGCATGCATTCTTCCCCATCTTCCTTCTGCCTCAGTTCGTGCTCAGTGTCTAATGATCTTGCCGTTGACGTGACTTTAAACTGGTAATCTTCCTTTCCTTCTTCCCACCCCAGGGGTGGCAGGAGCAGCGGTCCCAGCTTATAGAATAGGTTCCCAGTTATGGGAGTGGGTCTATGAGTTCTTAAGTAATAGAACACAGCGCGTTGCCCTCGACGGCAAGCGTTCAGAGACAGGGTATCGTCAGGAGTGTTCCATGGAAGTATGATAGGAGCGCTCTTAGTCTTTATTTGCGTAAACGATCTGTCGATAAAGTGCGCAGCAATCTGTGACTGTTTGCTGATGACAGCGCAGTATACGGGAAAGTATCGTCGCTGAATGACTGTAGAAGTACACAGGATGACTTAGACGGAATTTATATTTGGTGCCATGAGCCACCTTCCCATAAATGTAGAAAAATATATGTCAATGAAGATGAGTAAGAAAAATAATCCTGTAATACTCGAATACAATATTAGTGGTGTAATGATTTACACAATGACATCGATTAAATACCTTGCCGTAACGTTGCAAAGCGATTAGAAGAGGAACTAGCACGTAAGGATGGTAGTGCGGAAGGGGAATAGTCGATTTCGGTTTATGGGGACAATTTTAGGAAAGCGTATCTAATCTACATTCATGATCATAAATTAAGGATAATTGCAGCATGTGGTGCCACACAACGTAGCATTACACAAAACTGGCGCTAATAGCATAGGCACATAGGGAACACACACGACACAGATCTGTAAGTCCACGGTATTGGTGATAAGTTGAGAAAACCGTCCCGAAAACCACGTGCTACAAAACGCCACTGTTCTCTGCGCATGTACCCCGACATCAATATGGGATATGATCACCATGCACACGTACACAGGCCGCACAACGAATAGGCATATTCTGGATCAGGGGGTCGAGCAGCTGCTGGGGTATAGCCTCCCATTTTTGCACCAGTGCCTGTCGGAGCTCCTGAAGTGTCATAGGGATTTGAAGACGTGCGGCGATATGTCGACCGAGAGCATCCCAGATGTGCTCGATGGAGTTTAGGTCTGGAGAATAGGCAGGCCACTCCATTCGCCTGATATCTTCTGTTTCAAGGTACTCCTCGACGATGGCAGCTCGGTGGGGCCGCGCGTTATCACCCAAGATAAAATAAGGGAAATCAGAGCTCGTACGGAAAGATATAGGTGTTCATTCTTCCCGCGCGCTGTACGAGATTGGAATAATAGAGAATTGTGAAGGTGGTTCGATGAACCCTCTGCCAGGCACTTAAATGTGATCTGCAGAGTATCCATGTAGATGTAGATGTAGATGTAGATGTAGATCAGGAGGAAGGTGGGACCCACTGAACCCCTGAAAAGGCGGACATGCTGGTGAAAAATCACGTCCCGATACACCTGACCTGTTACAGTCCCTCTGGACCCGTCCGTGAACATATTCTGGTACCACTGTTCCAATGACCATGCACTCTGTTCTTGATACCAGGCTTTACGGGCTCTCCTGTGACCAAGGATCAGTGGAATGCACCTTGCAGGTCTCTGGCTGAATAAGCCATGTCTGTTCAATCGTCTGTAGACTGTGTGTCTGGAGACAACTGTTCCAGTATGAGATTTTCACTCTGCAGCGGAGTGTGCGCTGATATGAAACTTCCTGGCTGATTAAAACTGTGTGCCCGACCGAGACTCGAACTCGGGACCTTTGCCTTTCGCGGGCAAGTGCTCTACCAACTGAGCTACCGAAGCACGACTCACGCCCGGTACTCACAGCTTTACTTCTGCCAGTACCTGGTAGAGCACTTGCCCGCGAAAGGCAAAGGTCCCGAGTTCGAGTCTCGGTCGGGCACACAGTTTTAATCTGCCAGGAAGTTTCAACTGTTCCAGTGGCTGCGGTAAGGTACCGTGCAAGGCTACCTGCAGTACTCCGTGGCCGTCTGCGGGCACTGATGGTGAGATATCGGTCTTCTTGTGGTGTTGTACACTGTGGACATCCCGTGCTGTAGCGCCTGGACACGTTTCCTGTCTGCTGGAATCGTTGCCATAATCTTGAGATCACACTTTGTGGCACACGGAGGGCCCGTGCTACGACCTGCTGTCTTTGGCCAGCCTTTTAGTCGCCCAAATATACTACCCCTCATAACGTCATCAATATGTGTTCTTAGAGCCATTTTCAACACACAGTCACGATTACCACGTCTGAAAAGTCTGAAAACTTACTGGCTGCACCGTGCTCTGACATGCACCAACATACTTTTGCGTATGTGGACTGCTGCCAGCCCCACCGTACAACGACCGCAGGTCAAATGCACCGCAAGGTCATACCCCGAGGTGATGTGAACCCGCAAACTGCACATCAGAGCGTTGTTTCACCATGTATCAGCATAATCCTTAATTTATGAGCATGAGTGTATAAAGAATACCGCATATAGAACAGTAGTGTACTGATCAAATGTCTGGGATCCCCCACTAGGTCAGAAAAAAAGGAAGAAATCAAAACAATTCAGAGGCGTTGCTGGTAGTTTTGATCAACACGCGAATATTACTGATATGCTTCGTAAACATAGATGGAAGTCCCGAAGAGAAGACACTTTTCGTGAAACTGACTGTAGAATGAGTCTACTGCCGCTGATGTACATTTCGCGTAAGGATCCCGAAGACAAGATAATCGAAATTATGGCTCGAGTGAAGGCATACAGTCGTTTTCCCTCAAACCATTTGCGAGTGGAACAGGAAAAAAGAAGATGACTAATAGTGGTACAAGGTACTCTCCGCCATGCACAGTGTGGCGACACGCGGAGTATGTATGTAGATGTCGACGTGGATATTGTCTTGCCGCTTTTCTCTTCGAATTTTAATTTTAAAACTTTCCCCCTAATAATGGTTCTTTCTTCTGATTGTCTTCTTTCGTATTTTGTATGTCTAAAGCTTTTTTGATTTCTTGCATTCGGTATTTCGTTAATTTTTTGTGCAAGAGATATATGAAAATCTGGTTTGTTGGCTTACAGTCGTTCATTCTGTATAAATGCCCCTAAAATTATTTTTCTTCTTCTTATTGTCTCTGTTATTCTATGTTTTGATATGTTTCATCATTACTTATTCATTTTCTGATATTTGAGTTCTTCATTCGTCCTAAATACTTCCTCATAATTCTTCTTTTCAGTACCTCTAGATTGTCTTATTTATAATTCAGTGCTAAACAGTAGGTTGCTTAGGGACATTCTGGTTCGATTATTGTCGTGTAATCTGTTACTTTCGCATTTCCCGATTTGCACCCTTTACTGTAAATATTCTCTGTAATTCCATAAGCATTTTCCACATTGTGTATCGTTTCAACTATGGCAGATTTTTCTAAACCATTTTGTAGAATTATCTCTGCTTTAAGGATGAATCTTTAATAGTTTTTCTGTTTGAAAATTATTAAACCTGCTCTACTATCTACATGTTCCAAGAAATTAATTTATATTTACGCGTTTGCAAGATTTTCAGATGATACAGCAAAAGTTTGTTTATTATTAAGTTAATATGTTTCCGTGCATTTCTGTGAGAAAATCATCGCGTTCCTGGCATTATATTTATAATTACTGACATTCCATTTATTTGTTGTTTACACATACTTTTTTTGTTCTGTATTATGTCTCTGAACTATTAACGTCTTTGGCAACTGGTATTCCTGCATGTTTTACCTTCGTTAATTTCCGTATTTTTTGAACGTTTGAAGGTTTTGGACATGTAATCCTCTGAACGTTTTTACATTTTGTTCTTCTGTTTCATTATGTAATCAGGGCTTTCTGTTATTGATTCTACGCCAATTTTGAGTTCTATTATCCCAATATAGTCTAAGAACATCACTATTCTGAGTGAAAGTCTGGTGTACCACCAGCAGACACGCTCGGTGATCCCTTACTGCAGGCCACTTGCCGTCCGACCTCGCTGGCTACGCTTCGTCGGACCGTCAATTGGTTGCTGCCCTGTCTTGTTTAGCAGGTCGTCGTCAGGCAGAATGGGCATTTGGAGGCCTGTAATTCGACATAAACACTGATTTACAAATTGGCTCAGCCAAGTGATGACCAGTAAAGTCTGGACACCACAATCACCATTTAATTTGTGGTCTTCCGAGTTCGTACATGTAGAAGAGTTGATATCATGTTATTTTATAAAAGAAAGTAAGGACACCAGATGTGTTCACTCTCATTGCTACAATTTTAAATATTTGATACTTTTTTAACATTTTTGTTGTAGCCGTTATGAACTGCTCACTGAAAGCTTACAACTGTAAAAACAATGATTTGGTTTGTGATACAACAAATAAAATTTACTGCTGCTACTCACAATTGAAGGGCTTATTTCAATAGTGATACAAGTTCATTTTTTTTCATTTTGAGATACAGAGTCCTTAAGTTAAATGAGCGCTGAAAAATCTGCAGTTGAGATACTGGAAATATTCACGCATATGGCTTCGTGCTAGAGATGAACCTTTCTTTTTGTTTGTTTGAATCATTAATTTCAGAAGCATTACAATCAGAAAAGTGGAGGGAATGGACTTGTACCGCTATTGAAATAAGTCCTTCAATTATTCTTTATTTATTTTCCACACGACACCTTTAGAGAAATAATCCTAATCACGAAGTGAGTTTTTCGTGTCCTAAGACACTTTTAAGCGTCATGTTTCGGAAATGTTAGCTGCAATATCCTCATTGGACCACGTCAAATGGTCATTTTCTGATCATCTCCTTCAATAGGTTTTCTTTCCAAACTGACCAGTATCTTTTCATTCGTTCTGGTCCTTTTTGTTGTTCCTCATCTGTAAATACCCTTTCTATTGTTTGTCGTTTGCCTATTTTTGGTTTAAATTTAATTTTCATGTTTTTCAGTTTCTTTAAATTTTTCGTTTTTTTCTTATTTTTCAAATCGTTAATTCTAGCCTTTTCATGTTCTACCTGATTTCCTTTGTCCTTCCTACTTGTTACTTCATGTACAAAAGTTTCTCCACATTTTTTCTTTTTAATTCGATATTTGGTGTTCTCTTAATGTGACAAAAAAAGGGATCCTTTTCACCGTATGGGCTCCAGTTCGCTGTACACCAACTCATTTGGCACTATCTGTCGTCCTTTTTTTTATACAAACATTTCTTATTTATGCTTCTTCTAGCTATTCTTCTCTCTGGTTTTAGCATTTCGTCGATTCCGTCTTTCTGGTTGACTTTGAAAAGAGTTTCACTTCCGTATGGCACCGCTGGTTCAACCACCGACTTGTAATGTTTTAATTTAGTTTTGACTGATAGACCCTTTTTATCGTGTGCATACCGTGTTAATTTTTCACCGACTTGTAATGTTTTAATTTAGCTTTGACTGATAGACACTTTTTATTGTGTGCATACCGTGTTAATTTTTCAGCTTTTATCGTTTTGATCGTTCTTCCTTGCCATGCAGTGTTCTCATCCAAGTTGTGTATTATGATTTCACCTAGGTATTTCAATTGGTTGACTTATTAAACTAATAGTTCGGCAATTTTCAAATCTGTCAGCACCTGTTTTCTTTATAATTGGTATTATTATATTCTTCTTGACGTGTGGCGGTATTTCACCTGTCTCTTACATCTGGCTCACTAGAGGGAAGAGTTTCGTCATGGCTGGCTCTCCCAAGTCTATCAGGTGTTCTAATGGAGTGTCGTCTACTTCCAGGACCTTGTTTCGACTTAGATCTTTCAGAGCTCTGTCAAATTCTTCACGCAATATCTTATCTGCGAACTCTTCTTCATCTATGTCCTCTTCCATTCCCTTAATATTTCCCTCAAGTACATTTCCCTTGTATAGCCCCTCTATATACTCCTCCCACCTCCCTGCTTTCCCTTCTTCGCTTAGGACTGGTTTTCCGTATCAGCTCTTGATATTCAAACAGTTGATTCTCTTTCTCCAAAGGTCTCTTTAATTTTCCTGCAGGCGGCATCTATCTTTCCCCTAGTGATATATCCTCCAAAATTCTTACATTTGCCCCCTAGCCATTCCTGCTTAGCCATTTTGCACTTCCTGTCAATCTCGTTTTTAGACGTTTGTACTCCCTCTCGTCTGCTTCACTTACTGAATTTTTATATTTTTCCCTCTCGTCAATTAAATTCAGTATCTCTCGTGTTACCCAAGGATTTCTACTAGCCCTCATCTTTTCACCTACTTAATCTTCTGCTGCCTTCACTATTTCATCTCTCAGAGCTATCCATTCTTCTTCTAACGTATTCCTTTTCCCTGTTCTTGTTAATCGTTTCCCTAATGCTCCCTCCAAAACTCTTTGCAACCTCTGGTTCTTCCAGTGTATCCAGATCACATCTCCTTAAATCTCTACCTTTTTGCAGTTTCTTCAGTTTAAATCTACAGGTCACAACCAATAAAATGTGATCAGAGTCCACATCTGCCCCGAGAAATGTCTTACAGTTTAAAATCTGGTTCCGAAATCTCTGTCTTGCCATTATATAATCAATCTGAAACTTTCCGGTGTCTCCAGGTTGTCAGAATTAAGTTTATCATTTTCATTAATTTGAGATGGAAACCGGATTTCTTATTATCTTCATCACTGAAGATCTATAGCTTTAATAATAAGCTTTTTTGAAGTCTGCAAAGGTTGTACCTTGTTTTTGTCTTCTTTTGTAGTGATCCAGTACCAATTTCAAAGTGATTATCTGTTCTGGGCAGCTTCTCCAGGGTCTAACTCCTCCTTAGTACTGTTCTATTTCCAATTAAGGTTGATCTTTTCAAAGATTGTATAGAATTCTTGACATGACTTTATATGTGATATCAAAAAGGAAAAGTCCTCAATACTTGTCCGGCATTGAATTGTCTCCTTTTTTTTTTGGATGGATTGTAGCTGCAGTCCAGAGTTCTGAGAGTTCTTTTTTGTTCTATATTTTCACTACGCAGTGGTGTAATGAAAGTCTTCCCTGGTTCTGCTACATATTTTCAAAATTCCATAAATGTTTGATCTTCTCAACTTGCTTTGTAGTTTTTCAGCTCTTTCAAAGCTTTGTAGACTTCATGAATTGTGAGTGGGTTCATTCTTTATACTGGTGTTTTAGTAGGGGTATCACTTTTTTTGATGTAGTTCTGAGAGACCTTTGCAATTTAGTAATTTGTTAAATGTTTCTGCTAAAATTTCTGTATTTTTCCACTGCTTCTTGTTTTTTATGCCTTAAAATTAATGTTGGAGGTTGATATTTTTGCAGTTGTCTGCTAAATATTTTGTAGTAACTCGCTGAGTTTGTTTTCTCGCTATTTGTTTCTATCGTTAGAAGTATATCTTTTTGATATTAGCGTTTAGCATTTCATTTTTTTCTTTTGGTTATCTTTCTGTGTTCTGTGAGTTCAAGTGTGATTCTTCTGTTTTATGATCCTGATACCTTAACCAGGTTTGTTGTCTCTGCCACTCTTTTAGAACACTCAGCGTTCCTTCGTTAGTGTTTTTTCCTTGGATTTATTGGAGATAACTGTTCAACTATTTGACTCAACTTGTTTATTTGGTCTTCTCTTGAAGTATGTTGACTCTGAGCTCATGTCATGGTTTCTGCGGAATTCCACCTGTCTTATGCCATTCCTGATTGTTCTTTTTTGTGCTGTCCATTTCCTTATTACGTCTTTATATCTCTTTTCCCTTCCTAACTGGGCATTAAAACCTTCAGTTAAAAGTTTAGTGTGTTCTTTATTTATGTTTATTGCCGTCTGATCAAAAATCTTCCAAAATTCATCCACGTCTTTTATGTATTCCTTCTTACTATTTTTATCATTAGTTGGGGCATGGGCATTTATTATTGTTATATTTTATTTGCAGCTCCTATACTTTGTCTTGATAGCCTGGGAGATTGTGATTTAAATTCTATTACGGACTCAGTTATTTTGCGACTGACCACAAATCCCATTCCAATTGTGTACATTGCTTCATTACTTTTTCTCGTGCTATTCTCTTATAAATTCTATGTCTTTGTGATTCCACTTATTCCTGATTAGAGTTTCTCATTTCTTGAAGTCCAGCTATTAGAATACCTTTGCGATCCATTTTATCGGTCAAAGTTTTGAGTTTCCCTGGTTGTATGATAGAATTTATGTTGTGTGTTGCTATGCAGTTTATCAGTCCTGTCTTGAATCCAAATTTTGGTCTTCTGTCATTTTTGAGTGTTTTCAGGTGCTAGAACTCATCTGAGCTACCTTTCAAGTGATTGCCCACCGTATCCGAATGAAGACTTCTTTGTCAATTGGTAAGTGGTAGATGTTTCGGTAAGTGATTTCCTTCCATGTTCGATTTTCAAAGGTAGTCAACTTTATATGGAGCAAGCTCCAAGTTACAAGTATGGTTGTGAACCGTAGAAGCTGTTGTATGTTTGGTCCGCGATAGCTACACTCCTGGAAATGGAAAAAAGAACACATTGACACCGGTGTGTCAGACCCACCATACTTGCTCCGGACACTGCGAGAGGGCTGTACAAGCAATGATCACACGCACGGCACAGCGGACACACCAGGAACCGCGGTGTTGGCCGTCGAATGGCGCTAGCTGCGCAGCATTTGTGCACCGCCGCCGTCAGTGTCAGCCAGTTTGCCGTGGCATACGGAGCTCCATCGCAGTCTTTAACACTGGTAGCATGCCGCGACAGCGTGGACGTGAACCGTATGTGCAGTTGACGGACTTTGAGCGAGGGCGTATAGTGGGCATGCGGGACGCCGGGTGGACGTACCGCCGAATTCCTCAACACGTGGGGCGTGAGGTCTCCACAGTACATCGATGTTGTCGCCGGTGGTCGGCGGAAGGTGCACGTGCCCGTCGACCTGGGACCGGACCGCAGCGACGCACGGATGCACGCCAAGACCGTAGGATCCTACGCAGTGCCGTAGGGGACCGCACCGCCACTTCCCAGCAAATTAGGGACACTGTTGCTCCTGGGGTATCGGCGAGGACCATTCGCAACCGTCTCCATGAAGCTGGGCTACGGTCCCGCACACCGTTAGGCCGTCTTCCGCTCACGCCCCAACATCGTGCAGCCCGCCTCCAGTGGTGTCGCGACAGGCGTGAATGGAGGGACGAATGGAGACGAGTCGTCTTCAGCGATGAGAGTCGCTTCTGCCTTGGTGCCAATGATGGTCGTATGCGTGTTTGGCGCCGTGCAGGTGAGCGCCACAATCAGGACTGCATACGACCGAGGCACACAAGGCCAACACCCGGCATCATGGTGTGGGGAGCGATCTCCTACACTGGCCGTACACCACTGGTGATCGTCGAGGGGACACTGAATAGTGCACGGTACATCCAAACCGTCATCGAACCCATCGTTCTACCATTCCTAGACCGGCAAGGGAACTTGCTGTTCCAACAGGACAGTGCACGTCCGCATGTATCCCGTGCCACCCAACGTGCTCTAGAAGGTGTAAGTCAACTACCCTGGCCAGCAAGATCTCCGGATCTGTCCCCCATTGAGCATGTTTGGGACTGGATGAAGCGTCGTCTCACGCGGTCTGCACGTCCAGCACGAACGCTGGTCCAACTGAGGCGCCAGGTGGAAATGGCATGGCAAGCCGTTCCATAGGACAACATCCAGCATCTCTACGATCGTCTCCATGGGAGAATAGCAGCCTGCATTGCTGCGAAAGGTGGATATACACTGTACTAGTGCCGACATTGTGCATGCTCTGTTGCCTGTGTCTATGTGCCTGTGGTTCTGTCAGTGTGATCATGTGATGTATCTGACCCCAGGAATGTGTCAATAAAGTTTCCCCTTCCTGGGACAATAAATTCACGGTGTTCTTATTTCAATTTCCAGGAGTGTATTTTATTTCGCTCAAATTCGCCGGCAAGCCGGTAAGGAGCCCTCACCGTATCCGCTACCACCAATGTACCAAGTCGTAGTACCAGCTCTCCGCCTGCTACGACAGCGTAGTAGGTTTGTAACATTAATTATACATCACTTATCACTTATAAAGTTCACAGTACAAACTTAAAAATCTTAAGATGATGATTATGTTGTTGAGCGCATGACGTTTGTGACTCCAGCACCCTTAAGATCCTGTTAAAGAGACGAACGTGGCTAAGAGAAACATATAAAAGTGTAAACATGAATGAAAACATAACAGTTACTTAAAAATCAATGTTAAGATCACACACACACACGCACATACACACACACACACACACACACACACACACACACACACACACACACACACTAAAATCAGTGCGATTGTCAGCTATAAAACTACTAGTTAAGAGGAAAAGAACGAAATGAGACGTGTAATTTTTTTTGTCCGTTGCTAACAGTGTTGCTGGTAGAAAACTTAACTGCTATAACAATCATAAATACAATAAAACAAAGAAAAACTTTCTAAACAACATGTTAAACAAAAAATAGAGTCCATTAGTCGTAGTTTTTTCAGCAGTTCCAAAAGTTTATTTTTTCTAGAGAAACATGTATTTAACAATATATACGAAGACAGTAACTTCTTCTCGAAAGAACAGTTACTGTTGATGTCCGTGCAGCTTTTCCCTGGAATAAATGATGAATAACTGACAACCTCAGCTGCCGACAGGTGTTGTTGATATACCTCGATGTGGACAGCCGAAAATGTGTGTGCCGACCGGGACTCGAACCCGGGATCTCCTGCTTCTTTCGAGAACAAGTTACTGTCTTCGTATATATAGTTAAAGGCTACCCAGCCATCGACCTTCGTCTGTGCGAATGCGCACAGGTTGCCCAAACTCTTACGGGAATCGCCAAAGCGTGCGCGAGTAATGAGTGGGTGGACAAATGTCTATAAGGTACAATACATATGTAGAATTGTGGACAGTTGGGAATGTGAGTCGCACGGGAAGCTCCCTACAGTCGCGCTATTCATCTGTGTCCTCGGTGGCTCACAAGTCAGATGGATAGAGCGTCTGCCATGTAAGCAGGACATCCCGGGTTCGAGTCCCGGTCGGGACACACATTTTCGGCTGTCCACATCGAGGTATATCAATAACACCTGTCGGCAGCTGAGGTTTCAGTTAGTCATCATTTATGTATTTAACAGTTGCAACCGTTTCATGATATAAGGTCAAGTCTAACATTTGCACGAATGATTGTTTTGTAAGTGCAATCTGTGTATTAATAATTATGAAAGACGTCTTTGTAATCTTAAAAACAGCAGCACCTATGTATATGTGGAAATGTATCGTCTTTACATTTGGATAGTCTTTGACTTGTTTAAATTCTGTTCACAAATGTGCTGTGAGGCAGAAAGTGGGTATATGTCTACAAATATACCTAGTTACACTGTGCTCTAAAACTATGTAACCAATACGTAAACAGTAATTTCCCGGTTTTGATTTAGTCCTGTAAAAATTGTAGTCACAATGTGCAACGTTGTAATAAGTCTACGTACTCTTAACGGAACCAATCATAACCTAAATTTCAAGTAAATCATATAAAATGAACAAGCACCTGAAGATGGGGCCCAGCGCTCGAAATGTATCGTATACTGAAATAAAATTCACGATTTGTGACTGAAGACTGTTTTCTTTGTACTTGTAAAAAATACAACAGAAATCGTGGCTGACTGAACAGTGGCCTAATAAAAAGTGAGCCAACCACTTTGTCGTCGTTATGGTCTCTAGTCCGAAGACTGATATAAAGCAGTTCTACACTCAAGTCTATCCTTTGAAAGTCCCTTCGTCTCTACATAAAGACTATATCCTATGTCCGTTTGAACCTGCTCACTGTTTTCAACCCTTGATTGCACTCTACAATCTCCATCCTCCACACTTCCCCAGTACACATGCTCTAGGACGTATCCTATTAACCGAACCCCCTTTAGTCAAGTTTTATCATTAATTTCTTTTTTCCCGAGTGCGATCCAATACTTCCTCATCAGTTATTCGATCTACCCATCTAATCTTCAGCGTTCTTTTATAGCACCGCATTTCAAAAGCTTCTATTCTCTTCTTGTCTGGACTGTTTAACATGTTCGTTTCACTTCCCTACAAGGCTAAGCTCCAAGCAAATACCTTAAGCAAAGATTGCTCAATTCTCAAATGTATATTCGATGCCAATAAATTTGCCTTTTCCAGGAGTGCTTTCCTCGCTTTTTATTCAGTATTGTCAAAAGATATCTCTAAATGTGAGAATGCTATAAAGATAAGTTTGCGTTTCTTTAACCTCTTCAACTTATATCCTAAGATAATGTGCAGTGTCAGTATTGCCGCACGTGTTCCTAGATTTCTCTGGAACCCAGACTGCTCTTCCCTGAGATTGTCTTCTACCAGTTTTTCCACTTCTCAGCGTATAAATCGTATATGGATTTTGTAGTGCTGACTTATTAATCTGAAAGCTCGGTAATATTAACATCTATCAGCACGCCTGCATTCCATGGAATAGGAATTATGACATATTTCTCGAAGTCTGAGGGTATTTCGCCACTCTCATATATCTTGCACACCAGATGGAATAGTTTCGTCACACGTGACTCTTACAAGGACCTCAATAGGTTTCAGGGAATATCGCTTATTGCAGCTGCCTTATTTCAGATTAGTGCTTTCAGTGCTCTGTCAAACTCTTCTCACAATATCACATCTCCCTCTTTTGCGTTTTCATAACATTATCTTCATCTCCCTTTTGTAGCCGTTCTATATTTTCCTTCCACCTTTCAGTTTCTTTGCTTAGTATTGCCTACCGTCTGAGCTCTTGATATTCATACAGCTGATTCTCTTTTCTCGAAAGGTATCCTTTATTTTTCTGTACAAACAGCCTTTCATTATCCTCTAGCCATTTTTACTACACCATATTGCATTTTCTGTCGGTCTCATTTTTAGATGTATATGTTCCGTTTTGTCTGCTTCATGTGCTGGATTTTTATATTTTCTGCTTTCATCAGTTAAATACCTCTTTTGTCATCCAAGTATTTCAACTGGTTTTTGTAGTTTTGGCATAAAGAGCCTCTACTGCAACACGTTGAAACCTGCAGCCTACGAATTTAGCCCGAGCAACTCACACAACTGTAAAAAGCAGACCACTCTCTGTACACCTTAACGCTGTCTGTTATGCATAGACTGAGCTTTATTTCTCACATATGAAGTCACGTAATGAGATTTATCGTTTTCATGCTAGTAATGTTAATTTATCGTTTCCATGCTAGTAATGTTAATTTATATAAAAGAGCGCCGCTCTATGTAACAACGAACAATTTCTGCGCGGTGTCGGTTAGTCAAAGGAATCATTAAATGTGTTCCCAATTGCGAATATAGCAACCATCAGCTGTAGAACGGAATGATGAAAATGAAAATTTGTGCGTGCATGTAAAAAAGGAAGTTCGCATCGTATTCAGAACAACACAGGCACTCGGACAGCGTAGTTATCCGGCGACACCTGACAAGCGACTTTCAAGTAAAATGTCTCACCTGTACGGAAATATACATAATGGATATAAAAGTGCAGGTTGTGGAGGCGTGGTTGACGACATATGGAAGTTTGGATGGGACCGTGAGTCGTGCACGGATAGCCGAATGGTAAGGCGAGCGGGACATCTGGGTTCGAGTCCTGGTCCGGCACAAATTTTGGTTGTCGCCATTCCATTCTACATCTGTCAGTTGTCGCTAATCACAACTGTGAATATGTTTAACATATTTAAAAAGGGATGTAGTCGCCGCATTGCCTGCTCCTTTGGATATGCATGAATGCATGGCGTCACATTCGGAATAACACAGGAACTGCAACGTCGTATTAAAGGAAACGGTTCGTTAATGTGTGGCTCCGTTTGGGTGATGTTTTCGTTTTCCATTGTTATTGATGAGCGTGGGTGCATACTGGAACATTGATGCGCACCTACGAAGAATCTTCTCCATTCTGGGGATGGCGGTTATTGTTGAAACAGCTGGTTTTCGTTTATATCTTTTTTTTTCAGCGCCAGTTTAACGCGAGTGTTAAAACCACGTAAAATAACCATTTTCTGAAATAACCGTTTTTCTGTTAGCTATTCCTGTTATTTCCTGTAATAAACGTATGAATCGAACAAAGACTGAAAAATTTCAACTTGCTCAGTTTCAAGATACATAGAACCAAAATATTAAAGTAAATAGGCAAATAAAAGGAAACTTAGTCCGTCCACCATTCCTTGCTCTTCTTGAAAAGTGATAAGTGGTTGAACACCACAAAAGATCAGCAGTATTCTCCTAATGATTCTACTTTTTTTAAACTCTCCTCAAACGTCTTGTAATCGCGGATCGTACCAACACTTGGGTATTACGAATAGTTTGTACCAAAGGTCGAAAACTGTGGTTTGAATAACTATTTTTCATGTTAATTCATCCGTTTTCAAGGGCTACAATCAGATAAAAGCATATCATGTTGACACAGGCAATAGGTCGGCTACTTTCCATTTCTGTTGCAAACTATGAATGAACTGTTAGGTTTATGTTTTCTCCTAATATGATATCGCAAGTTTGATGTGGCTTCTCCCGGTCTTAATCTTTTGAAACAAATGGGGCATTGTACTACACTGACACCGTGCTTCCTAAATACTTTCAGACTGGATAGTGCCACTGTGCAATACACCGACTGTCCGATGACAACAACGAAAAACCACTGAACAGACCATATGGTGCCAGTCTCGCACACTGCACGTATACGCGTAGGCCGTACCACATGGCAACGCTGTACCACTTCGTATGCTATGAGTTTGTTGCTCGTTTCTGCCGGCATAGTTATTAAAACAACACTGATCGCTATTCTCATGTTCTACAATAATGCAATATTTTAAACCTATGCAAATTTTGAGAGTTTAAAAATTGCTGTTTTTTGTTTTAAAAAGGTCTAAAAATTTAGGCACTGCTGTAAAGGCTAATTGAAATTTCGGTTTTTTACTCTGTTATTAGTAACAAAAAACTGTAGTACCCATTACTGGCTCCTTCTGCAGCAAATGCCCATGTAGCCAGCCAGCCTCATGACGGTCTAGCACACTCGTACATTGTGCATCCTTATCAAGTCAGTGCCAGTCAAACCTCTATAAAACTGAGACTGGCAAGCACATCTCCTCCCCACAGACGGTGTGCAACGCAGTTTGAAAATTTAAAAGCTTTGAGGAACTGATCAAAACAGGGGCCAGATACTTCACCAATTCTCTAGAATTTAGAACGATGTTCCTGAGCTTACTTAAATCATGGAAAATTAAATGAAACTGACGAGAACGGTAAAGAACACACATTAAAATTGTCTGGTGACTAATTTTAGTGTCCATTCCTACACTGTCTTAACAGACAACGTACTTCCTGTAAGGAAAGGAAAAAAAAACTGAACGTCACCCATAAATAAAGAGTACTTGACAGGACTCTTTAAGTGGACGTAATGTTATCTATAGCTATTAAGAACAAGGTCACGCTAAAGCGCTGCCTTGGGGGACACCGCTTTCTTATATTAAACAATCTAATAAAACGTCACACATTCCATATCTGACATAACACGGAGAGGGGAAGTACCATATATAATCAAGAATACTTCTCCAGGAATTCTATGCATGGAGTTATCGGAGGAAATTATGCTTCAAGGAAGTATCATAGACCATCTCAAGGGAAAAAGAAACATTTAAGTGACGTTTGAGCAGGAAAGCCTGTTGGACGGATAGCCGCTGTCCAACAGTCAGGTTACCCACGGTGGAGTGACGCCTCTTGAATCCACCTTGAAAGCGACTACTTGGCTGTCTGGATTTTAAGATCCAGACAAGATGGTTGTGACTGTCCACGTAAAGGATTTCGCATGCAGCTGTTGAGTCAAACACTAAGATACCTACTTGGGCATTCGCCGTTCTTCCTAGGTTTAAGAATAGGAACGCAAATAAAGGAAGAAAGTATCAGAAGGGTATTTTTGGAAATCGATGGATGCAACACTATCTTTCAAAAAAGACGTTATCTCTTCCATTTTGTTTATGGAATTGTGGGAAGTTGCCCATCTTGTTGCAAGTAACCCTCTGTGACTCCATAATCATTCAAGATGCAGATGTATGCGTAAAAAATACACCGAGGGGCCAAAATATTATGATCATTTGCTTAATAACGTCTTTGCCCCCTCCGTAATGTTAGTATCTGTTCCGATACCTTAAATAAACTTACCATGCAGGCTCATAAAAGCCATACAATTTGCGTAAAAATTTCTTAGATCGTCGCTGAGCACCGACCACCAGATATTTCAAAGAATATCTTACGCGGCACGGCGCTGAATACGAATTGTTCATAAGTTGTATCGATAGCGATATTTTGTGTTTCTTATTTTTTGACAGCTGAAGAATTCTAATCCTCTTCTGTTACCACAGTCCTGATATATTTTTTAAAGATGGCGGACGTGTATGTGGCGAGGTCCGCAATCACTAATTAGTTATTATAAAATATTACTATTGTTCAGTGCTATGTAAGAATATATATGTGCATCTAAGATGAAATATCGAAGATAGAACATTAAAACTGTACGGAGCCTATTGTTAGCAATACTGACTAAGGTAGTTAAATTTGTTACTGTGCTCTCAAATGCTGTAGTGCCTGCTTATTACTTAAAGTATTTCCGTGCTATCCATCTCCTATTAATGGCAACAGAAATAACGGTGTTTTTATAGTTTTCATACAGCTACCGGGGACCGACTGCATGTCGGCAAACGTCGTAGCTAAGGCAGAAGGTACATTGCCATTTACCTTGTTTGTGATTTAAATCCAGTGTCTTTTAATGTGTGGTGTAGTACAGCAAAGAAAAAATTCCAGCTCTGTCTGGTCCTTTGGGTTTCTCTGTTCGTAGTTGCTATGTCTCATATCCGGTCGTGGTCAAACATGATCACGACACAAATAAATTAAGTGGCAGTGCGAACTCCGTTCTTGATCTTGAGAACGCTACGCCTTCTGCAAACGATTTCAGGTGACATATAAACTATTACATACAGCACTTAAGTTTTTTGAAAAGTCTTTGCTCTTCCCGCCAAGAAGTGGTGCAAAACTCACAAGATTTCTCATTCTTCACAAGAGAATAATAATTTAATCAAAATATAATTTTTTTAAAGAAAAAACACCATCACACCTCTGAAACATAATACTGCAGTGATTCTGCGTCGCATAGTCCCGAAAAGCCTTTGGCGGGTTCCGGAGGAATGTGCCACCAATATCTATGTGCAGGTCACGCAGTTCCAGTAAGTTACGGGCCGATATTCTGTGAGAGTCGGGCTGGTGGCCGCACTCGTACGTGTCCCCAAGGATTCAGACAAGGCGAATTTGGCAGCTAACGTGAGTTTATCATGATGCTACTCAAACAACTGTAGCACCATTCTGGCCTTGTGATAAGAACAGCCGTAGGCCGGGGTGGCCGAGCGGTTTTAGGCGCTACGGTCTGGAACCGTGCAACCACTACAGTCGCAGGTTGGAATCCTGCCTCGGGCATGGATGTGTGTGATGTCCTTAGGTTAGGTTAGGTTTACGAAGCTCTAAGTTCTAGGGGACTGATGACCTCAGAAGTTAAGTCCCATAGTACTCAGTGCCATTTGAACCAGTTTTGATAAGAACAGCCAACGATATCAGGAGAGACACCAAGTATGAAGGGATGATGCAGGTAATCCACAATAGCGTTGACATATCCACAGCTGTCACGTTGCTTTGAATTACTACCATAAGTCCCAAAAAGCCAAGATGACCAGTGAGTAGGGTGGCGACGTGTGAGCCTGTGGCATGTGGCCAGTGGCGGGTAGGGTGCTGGTGGTGCTGGAACTCGAAAAAGTGGTGCGGCCGCTGGCGAGGGCGCCGGCACTGCTTGGACTGGAACAAACACGGGGGCCGGCAGCGTGGGTGCTGGCAGTGTTACATTACATCAGATTAAACGCAAGATTCAAAAATGAGACGATTCTCGTGGGTGCGGAACATGTCAGAAAGGATCACGTAAAAAACAAAACATTTGAATATAATACTCACTTCCCCAGTCAATTGACAGCAGACTGTCAAAATATGTGAATACGCAACAGTAAACTGGCACTGCTAATATTTACAGAACTAATACACTGTCAGAATGAAACTTAGTTATGCACTTTTGATAAATGTTGACTGTTGTGACCAAATGTTGTCAGAACTAAAATCTAACAGACATTTTTACTTAATCTGGTCTAACAGTCCCTGTTAAGATGTTCATCTACAGAATAGAAGGAGTTGCCTATCAAAAAGTCTTTCAGACTCTTTTTAAAATGTGCATTATCTGAAACCAAGTTTATAGTGGTTGCTGGAAATTTATTGAAGATGTGAAGTGCTGAAGATTGGACCCCTTTTTGGACAAACGTAAGAAATTTCAGATCTTTATGTAGATTCTTCTTAACCCTGATATTGATACTATGTATTGAGCTATTGATTGATGCAGACATACCACTTGCAACAAATTACATTAACTAATAAACATTGTGAGAGGCAGTGATTAGAATATCCAGTTCCTTGAACAGCTTTCTACAAGATGTTCTTGAATTTACATCCCAAATGAATCTTCTGACAAGCTTTTGCACTCTATATTCTTTTACACAGGTTGATGCATTACCCCAGAATACGATGCGATATGACTTAGTAGAATGCAAGTAAGGAAAGTAAGCAAAGTTTTTTGTATTTATATCTCCTACGTCTGACTTCATATGTACCGCAATTACAGACTTGTTTAGGTGCCTCACCAATTTTATGTTATGGCTTTCCCAACTGAATTTATTGTCGAGTTGTAATCACAGAAATTTAACACTGTCATTCTCTTCTATCTATATGTCTTCATATGTTATACACATGCAGGAGGAAATCTCTTACAGGTTCTGAACTGCATATAGTGAATGCTCCTGAGCTGGTGGCGAGGATGCCGAGGGGCTGGAACCCCAACAGGCGCCAGGGTCGGCGGCGAGTTTACCTGCAGGATACGAGCAGGTGGCGCAAGTGCTGGCTGGCTCTGAGCACTATGGGACTTAACATCTGAGGTCATGAGTCCTCCTACAACTTGGAACTACTTAAACCTAACTAACCTAAGGACATCACATACGTCCATCCCCGAGGCAGGATTCGAAACTGCAACCGTAACGGTCGCGCGGTTCCAAACTGAAGCGCCTAGAACCGCTCGGCCACAACGGCCGGCCGCAAGTGCTGGTGGCGCCACAGCAGGAGGTGTCAGAGCAGGACGTGGTGCAGTTGTAGGCACCGGATCGGGAGTGGCCGGATTGGGGGGGGGGGGGAGGGTGCCGAATCGGGAGACACGGGATCGTTAGGGGGCAGATTCGAGGGCGATGAACTGGGAGACACCAGATCGTTTGTGGCTAGATAGGAGGGCGCAGAATCGGGAGGCACCAGATTGGGAGGGGCCAGATTGGGGGGGGGGGGGGGGGTGAATAGAGAGGTGTTGGAAAAGTAGGCGCCAGAGCAGGAGGCACCAAAGCAGGAGGTCCCACAGCAGGAGGCACTGGAATGGGTGGCATGGAAGCACAGGGCACCATGGATGGTGTCGCTGAAGCAGATGGCCCTGGAGCCAGTGGCACTGAAGTAGGTGCCCCTGCAAGCAGTAGGGCATGTTGTGCAGGACTGGCGGGTCCCATTGCAGAGGAGCCTTCAGGGCCCATGGGCAGGGACATAGGCAGGTGGCGCCAGGGGAAGGGGGGACTCGGGCATGGGGCGGCAAGGGAGAGTCAGAGGAAGCAGTGCTGGTAGCAGGTGTGTTAGAGGCAGAGAGGACAGAAGTTGATGGGCAGGAGATGGTCAAGAGAGACACAATGGGAAGAGCAGAAACGTGAAGGAAGTGGCTAGTATAGCAAGAAAAGTCTGCTATGAATCTAATGCTTTGTCAGACTCTGGAGAAAGTGCACATAGCTGTGTCCTGTGCAGGAGAAGCATTGCGATGGTGAGATGGCGTCCAATTAGCTCACTGGTGTGCTGGAAGTGGACTGTGTGAAGCAGAAACTGTGTGTCTTCCTGGTTGCACGTGGGAGAGTGTCACCAAACAAAGGTGAATCAAGTGAGTGACATCTTGTGTCAAAAGATGTAGCTGCTGACCCCATGTCTTGCAAAACCGCAGGAGCAATAACTCCAGCGTTGATGTAGCCATGGAAAATGGACAAGCGAGACTGATGGCAAAAGCACAAAAGATGGTCCAGTATCGACAGGAAGCAAGAGCAGCAGAGGAACCACAAGCAAATCACCAGAACAAAGGAATGAAGCTGCACTAGCACAAGACAGAAACAAGAAAAACAAGGAAGAATAGGACGTAGAACCATGAAAAATGAGAGAGCAAAAAAAAAAAAAAAAAGTGTGCACACACAAAGGAAAGGATGCCATGTAAAAGTACAGCGGCCTGTGGACGCTGGAGTGTGGGGAAGAAGCACAAAAACTCTGTGGGAGGTACAAAAATAAACTATTTGGTTGAGCACGAGACACTAGGGATCAAGTGCTGGAAAAAGAACAGTCGTCACTGAGACGAGAGCAGTACAGAAAAAAAGAAGCAATCACCTCATCGCCCCTTTAGTATGCTATAGTGGGTGATACAGGCTACAAGAAGAGAAATGTTCCCAGGTAGCTAAGAACTTTAGTACTTCATTACTGGTGCAGAGGATATACCCTAACGCTATATTCTGAATAGTAGCTGATCGGCTTCTGAAGAAATGAAATTGGAAGACTGGTCTCATCTGATGAAAGTTTGTCACTAAGGCATAACAGTTCTTGAAAGTACAAGATGAGTACACAGTCTGTCACAGTACAGAAACACTGCCACAGGGAAAGTCCCTTTATGCTGCACTAGCAATATCCCGTGCTCCTTTAGGCTGTACTGCGCTCCGGCGAATAGAATCACTGAATGTCGACGTCGCAGTGACGAAGTGCAACTCAGACACTCGCAGACTGCCTGGAGAGCTGTTGGGTAACGTCTTATAACACTGTCTGGTGGAGGAGTATTGGAAAGCCGTGCTTCTATCACGCGGCCTGCGGAGGCGAGCTAGCGTTGGAAACGACGCTGCTGTGGCGCCACCGAGTACTGCAGCTGCTGTCGCAGACAGGAGGCGCTACGGTTGAGTTGTGGGTACCCTGACAGGGTGGCAACCTACGACACTAGTGCGGCTAGTGGATGGTACCTGCAAACACATTACATCCGTCTTTACCCCTTAATGTAGGTGATAGCTGAAGATGGTGCAGATCCACTGTCCACTGTCGATGATATCTTGTCATCTGTGCACTGTGCACTTTGTGTTTCAAAACACTTGTGACTGCACCAGCATTGTACTCTGTCATCAAATCTGTCACTGATAGTCCCCTATCGTGCTTTACAGAGTGGGCTAGCCTCTGACTTCCACGTTCTGTGATAAGGCGTTACGTTGTCAGCTACTTGTGGGTCCACCGTTCAGTAACCACTTTTCATTGGTGCTCATGCTAGTACCATGTGAATAACTATTTCGCCATTTCCGATATTCCCAGGTGCCTGGCCATGACAATCTCCCCTTGTCAAAGTCACTTATGTCAGTGGGCTGGTCCGTATCGTAGCTAAAACGATTCCTCATTCGGCTCTGCTCCACTTTTCTACCATCCTTACAATGTCACGTGCCTGCAACGCCACCTGGTGGAGCTCAGTCTCAGGGTGGACAGTGGTCACAATGTTTTGCTATGTACGGTGTATACAGCTTAATACTCTATCGAAGAGCAGAGTGCGAAATGGGCGCGATACGAGACGCTTTTTCTAAATCTACATAAAGAGCCTTCCATACCATATGGGGAAAGTTTTGAACAGCGATAACTGGAAGTGAAAAGTGTACGGAAAATGGTAGAGGCAAGTAAAAAATATTAGTGTCTGAAAGCTGTCGCTATAGAAGAATGATGAGAATTAGATGGGGAAGCAGGAAAGTACTAAACCAAATTGGGAAGAAAGAAACTACATGGCATAACTTGATTGAAAGAAGACAGATCAATAAGAGACATCCTGGGGATTTAATTAATATCTAATTTGATAACGGAGGGTTATGTAGACGATAAAAACTGTGGAGGAAGACTAAGGTTTGACTACAGTAATCAGGTCCAAATTTATGTACGGTACAATTGTGAAGCAGATATGAAAAGACTTGCATCAGACAGAATGGCGTGGAGAGCTACTACAACGAGAGGCTCTCAGATTTGATCATCATTTGGGGCTATTGAACGTATTTATAGAATCCACTTCATCTCAAAGCCGACGTGAGTCAATAAAATTAACTTCCAACTTTTGAAAGTTGCACCAGAACTTCCTCGGAACAAAAGATGTATAAGCATCTCCTTTCTAAGGGCCTTAGCTCATATACATTCGGTTTATAATGAAAAGGTGGACCAGATGATAGTGGAGGCCAATGTATCTGGCCCTGTAACGAACACCACTCTTCCGCTATCGAATTTAAAGTCACGGTTGGGCTGATGAGGAATAGTCAGTGGTCTGCGTCTTTCGATCTATCATGAAGGACGGTATTATGCTCTGATCCAATCTATAATTAAAGCTCTCCCTGGGTCAGGGTATTTCAAATGAGCGGAAAGCTAATAACTACCCTGGTAAAATCTATATCAAACACAGTTTAACTTTCTTTCCATTTATGATAATGGGTGGATATAGTCCTCTTGGCAAGTGTCAAAAGAAAGAAAAGGAAAAGTAAACCATTTTCTGTTTCCCAACGATTTTTCCTGACTGCAGCAATAGTACTCTATCCAGATTCTTGTGGAAATGATTCCCAATAAGTTCGTAGATATCACTGTTTCAGGAAGAAATCCGAATAATTAAATTTCTCTTTTTCATTTTACATGGGCCAATGACGTATGTTAATAAATCTGATTGTATTTTCAATTCTACATTAAAACATCAGTCTTCCAGTGCAGGTTCTCAAAACTCTGTAGAGATTTCTTTTTTAATTTTTTTTTTGGATACAGATGGTGTCAAGTCAAGATTCTCTTGATGTTCGTTGTATGCCTGTGTGGATACTGCAAGATAATCTCAAACTAATATGCAAATACTCTGCCAAGTGTTTCATGTGAAACATTTACGTACATGCTTTTACATGCATTGGGTGACAAAGAAGTGAAGCACCCACAAGGGGAGGAGGAAACGAAATGAGGATAAGTGATATAACTTCAAAATTGATTAATGATATAACTTCAATGATTGCAGTATTGAATCAAATATACAAAGAACTTGACTGTATGAGCTCACTTATCAGTATGACGTTGCACCCTATCTGGCCTGTATGTACACACACTCATAAATTAAGGATAATGCTGATACATGGTGAAACAACGCTCTGGTGGGTGGTTTGCAAGTTTAAATCACCTTGGGATATGACCATGTGGTGCATTTGACCTGCGATCGTCGCACGGTGGCGTTGGTAGCAGTCCACATACGCAGAGGTGTGTTGGTGCATGTCAGAGTACGGTGCAGCGACTAAGTGTGCAGACGTTTTCAGACGTGCTAATGGTGACTGTGTGTTGAAAATGGCTCAAAGAACACATATTGATGACGTTGTGAGGGGTAGAATATTAGGGCGACTGGAGGCGGGTCAAACACAGCAGGTCGGAGCACGGGCCCTCCGTGTGCCAAAAAGTGTCATCTCAAGATTATGGCAACGATTCCAGCTGACAGGAAACGTGTCCAGACGCTACAGTACAGGACGTCCACAGTGGACAACACCATCAGTGACCGCAGACGGCCACGGAGTACTGCAGGTAGCCTCGCTCGGGACATCACCACAGCCACTGGAACAGTTGTCTCCAGACACACAGTCTACAGACGACTGAACAGACATGGTTTATTTGCCCAGAGACCTGCAAGGTGCATTCCACTGATCCCTGGTCACAGGAGAGCCCGTAAAGCCTGGTGTCAAGAACACAGTACATGGTCATTGGAACAGTGGTCCCAGGATATGTACATGGACGAGTCCAGGTATAGTCTGAACAGTGATACTCGCCGGGTTTTCATCTGGCGTGAACCAGCAACCAGATACCAACCCCTTAATGTCCTTGAAAGGGACCTGTATGGAGGTCGTGGTTTGATGGTGTGGGGTGGGATTATGATTGGTGCACGTACACCCCTGAATGTCTTTGACAGAGGAACTGTGACAGGTCAAGTGTATCGGGACATCATTTTTCACCAGAACGTCCGCCTTTTCAGGAGTGCAGTGGGTCCCACCTTCCTCCTGTTGGATGATAACGCATGGCCCCACCGAGCTGCCATCGTGGAGAAGTACCTTGAAACAGAAGATATCAGGCGAATGGAGTGGCCTGCCTGTTCTCCAGACCTAAACCCCATCGGGCACGTCTGGGATGCTCTCGAGCGACGTATCGCTGCGCGTCTTCAAACCCCTACGACAGTTCAGGAGCTCCGATAGGCGCTGGTGCAAGAATGGGAGGCTGTACCCCAGCAGCTACTTGACCACCTGATTCAGGGTATGCCAACCCGCTGTGCGGCCTGCGTATGTGTGCATGGTGATCATATCTCATATTGATGTCGGGGTACATGCGCAGGAAACAGCGGCATTTTGTAGCACATGTGTTTCGGGACGGTTTTCTCAACTTATCACCAATACCGTGGACTTACAGATCTGTGTCGTGTGTGTTCCCTATGTGCCTATGCAAATAGCGCCAGTTTTATGTAGTGTCAGGTTATGTGGCACCACATTCTGCAATTACCCTTAATGTATGAGCACGAGTGTAATTTACTTAGCTTTTCTTGTAGAATTGGCTCCAGTTCTTCTTGCCTAGCGGTCTGATTCTTGAAGCTGAAAATATCACATTTCACGTCCTCACAGTTGGATTGATCTCAATAAATTTGAAGATTGTTGTTGCAGAATTTTTGTTGTTACGTTAATATGTTTTGTCACATTTTAGTATATCATACAGTCTTTTGATTTTTCACATTAACAAAACGAAATTACATTGTTCATACAAAATACAAAAATATGTCCGATCACATCAGAGGCATGCTTACTGCTGTCTTACTCAGCGGAAATAGTAATATTCCAAAGGGTTTACAATTTTTCTTGACAAATGAATTTCTATTATTTTCTGTTACATTATTACTTTCGAATATTATTTCATAAATGAAACCAGAAATAAACATAGTAACCAGTACAGTATTGCGTAATTAATAACAGAAATTTTAATTGTGCCAACAGTTTGTAATTTCAAATGTTTCTAAAAAAATAATTTAACTGTATATTCAGGACTAGTACTTATCGGTTGTAACATCGAAACTAATACATTTTATAAAGCAAATAATTTTCATAAATTTTAACTTGTAATATAACATACTGTGTATAAAATTGTGTGAAAGGTTTCAGAAAAGCAACTGAGATAATACTGACCTGTCCAAAATACGAAAAATAGTACTGGTATCGACAACTACTATAGAAGAAAAGCACTCGTAATGCTAGAGGAGGATGTCTCGTCACTCTATGCAGTCGAACATCAGTTCACTGTCATATGCGAATGCTCCAGAACTCTGGGTATTGCCTGATTCGATCAGCTTGCTATATGGAGACCCAAAACGAGGCCCCTTTCAAATACTGTCAGGTGCTGATAACGCTGTGTCATACGAGTATGCGGCATCTCTGTATTCTTCGCAGTTACCGTCCAACATCTGACGCTTGTCAAGCCTCTTATGTAACCTACCACGCCTGGTAACGGTACTAAACATGAATAACACTAACACACTTTGGAGGTCATTCTACGTTTCTCAGAAATTCCAGCTCCAGTGATACACAAACACGCTGTTATTGCGTAAGACCATTAAGTTCCATTGGCATCAGACCATATCTACTGGCTCCTTCCTTTTTTTTTATCTAACAGTGAATTTTACATTATATTACAAACCGACACAGGTGTCATTAAAACACTTACATTGACAATGGAATACAGCACTTAGAAGTACACTCTTGGCCATTACAATTGCAACACCACGAAGATGACGTGCTACAGACGCGAAATTTAACCGACAGGAAGAAGATTTTGTGATATGCAAATGATTAGCTTTTCAGAGCATTCACACAAGGTGACACCTACAACGTGCTGACATGAGAAAAGCTTCGAACCGATTTCTCATACACAAACAGCAGTTGACCGGCGTTGCCTGGTGAAACGTTGTTGTGATGCCTCATGTAAGGAGGAGAAATGCGTACCATCATGTTTCCGACTTTGATAAAGGTCGGATTGTAGCCTATCGCGATTGCTGTTTATCGTATCGCTACATTGCTGCTCGCGTTGGTCGAGATCCAATGACTGTTAGCAGAATATGGAATCAGTGGGTTCAGGAGGGTAATACGGAACGTCGTGCTGGATCCAAACGGCCTCGTATCAC
Organism: Schistocerca americana; assembly: GCF_021461395.2. NCBI lineage: Eukaryota > Metazoa > Arthropoda > Insecta > Orthoptera > Acrididae > Schistocerca > Schistocerca americana. The sequence goes on along the minus strand of NC_060122.1, from coordinate 713,592,087 downwards.
TAGCAGTCGAGATGACAGGCATCTTATCCGTATGGCTGTAACGTATCGTCCAGCCACGTCTCGATCCCTGAGTCGACAGATGGGGACGTTTGCAAGACAACAACCATCTGCACGAACAGTTCGACGACGTTTGCAGCAGCATAGACTATCAGCTCAGAGACCATTGCTGCGGTTACCCTTGACGCTGCATCTCAGACAGGAGCGTCTGGTGTACTCAACCTGGGTGCACGAATGGCAAATGTCATTTTTTCGGATGAATCTAGGTTCTGTTTACAGCATCATGATGGTCGCATCCGTGTTTGGCGACATCGCGGTGAACGCACATTGGAAGCGTGTATTCGTCATCGCCATACTGGCATATCACCCGGCGTGATGGTATGGGGTGTCATTGGTTACACGTCTCGATCACCTCTTGTTCGCATTGACGGCACTTTGAACAGTGGACGTTACATTTCAGATGTGTTACGACCCGTGGCTCTACCCTTCATTCGATCCCTGCGAATACCTACATTTCAGAAGGATAATGCACGACCGCATGTTGCAGGTCCTGTACGGGCCTTTCTGGATAGAGAAAATGTTAGACTGCTGCCGTGGCCAGCACATTCTCCAGATCTCTCACCAATTGAAAACGTCTGGTCAATGGTGGCCGAGCAACTGGCTCGTCACAATACGCCAGTCACTACTCTTGATGAACTGTGGAATCGTGTAGAAGCTGCATGGGCAGCTGTACCTGTACACGCCATCCAAGCTCTGTTTGACTCAATGCCCAGGCGTATCAAGGCCGTTATTACGGCCAGAGGTGGTTGTTCTCGGTACTGATCTCTCACCCAAATTGCGTGAAAATGTAATCCCATGTCAGTTCTAGTATAAAATATTTGTCCAATGAATACCCGTTTATCATCTGCATTTCTTCTTGGTGTAGCAGTTTTAATGGCCAGTAGTGTAGCTATAACACATGTAGTGGAAAGCAGTAGTAGACATAATAGAAAAAAAATTAATTTATACAGTGTATTTCTCAATGTTTTGACAGTTTCAAATTTGAATAACACGCAAACTAATCGTGAAATAAAGATTATACTTTTACACAAAGTGCAATATTTATTCAATTTACCTATGAAACACTACATCAGACAAATGTAAACTATTTGCGGTTGCCCAATACTCGGGGCGTTTGACCTAGTTTCTGGATATATATTTCATAACCGCTGGAGGAATTCCAAAAACTTCATTGTGGATTCGATCTTTGTAACTGCTGCAAGCTTCTCGACCGCTCGGTTCAGCGTTGGGACACATTTTTGTAACGAACTACACGGGCTTTCCTGTGAACTGCTATACACACGTTCGATGTTCTCGGGAGTGCAGCCATTTTCCGAGGGCCGGCTGATCCGATTCGCTGCACTAGCAGTTGCACGGAAGTTTATTGCCCAGTTCAGTATTGTTCCACGAAAAGCAATTAAATATCGCGGCTGATACTTGAAATGCTTACGAAACCCACGTTGCCCGCTCATGACAGATTCACCATAGCAAAAATAGAAGTCCACCGCGAAAGCACGATTTCGCTTCGAGCAGTACGACATGGTTACTGACCTGTATCTGGGACGAGACTTCAAACTCTGCACTGCTAATAGACCGCCCTACCATCGCTGTGTCTTGTTTTTGGCGAGCGTTTTTCAGAGTTGAATCCGTCTAAAGATTTCATGAGAAATAGTGCAACGAAGGCAGATTGCAATCAAGCAGACTTTAGCTAAGAGCCATTCCAGCAATAGACGTGAGAGAACCAGTAGAAGAAGAAGACAGAGAGGAAGGAGATAAAAACGCGAATAATGAAGATACTACTCCACAAAGTAGAAAAACGGAGTAAATTGAAAGTTTTCTTAAGTTCGCGCTAACACAGCCACAGGCGACATCAAGCAGAGGTGATGATATAGCTATGCAGCAGAAAGAAAAAATCAAGTTCGTCGGGGCCATGAGTGCGCCTTGCTACTTTGGCACCAACTGCTAGGCACAAGTTACACATTCAGCAGAACGTCCACTGTGAGAGCCAGAGAGAAATACAATAAGTGATCAAAGGTATCCGGACACCCTCAAAAACATCCGTTTTTCATATTAGGTGCATTGTGCTGACTCCTATTGCCAGATACTCCATATCAACGACCTCAGTAATCATTAGACATCGTGAGACAGCAGAATTGGTCGCTCTGCGAAACTCACGAACTTCGAACGTGGTCAGGTGATTGGGTGTCACTTGTGTCATACGTCTGTACGTGAGATATCCACACTCCTAAAAATACCCAGGTCCACTGTTTCCGATGTGATAAAGAAGTGGAAACGTGAAGGGACACGTACAGCACAAAAGCGTACGGGCCGACCTCGTCTGTTGACTGGCAGAGACCACCGCAGTTGAAGAGGGTTGTAATGTGTAATAGGCAGACATCTATCCAAACCATCTCACAGGAATTCCAAACTGCATCAGGATCCAATGCAAGTACTATGACAGTGAGGTGGGAGGTGAGAAAACTTGGATTTCATGGTCGAGCGACTGCTCATAAGCCACACATCACTCCGGTAAATGCTAAACGACGCCTCACTTGGTGTAAGGAGCGTAAACATTGGACGTCTGAACAGTGTAGAAACATTGTGTGGAGGGACGAATCACAGTAAACAATGTGGCGAGCCGGCCGCGGTGGCCGAGCTGTTCTAGGCGCTTCCGTCCAGAACCACGCGACTGCTACGGTCGCAGGTTCGAATCCTGCCTCTGGCAGGGTGTGTGTGATGTCCTTAGGTTAGTTAGGTTTAAGTAGTTCTAAGTTCCAGGGGACTGATGACCTCAGATGTTAAGTCCTATAGTGCTCAGAGCCATTTTTTTTGCCCAGTGAACGTCATCTGCCAGCGTGTGTAGTGCCAACAGTAAAATTCGGAGGCGGTGGTGTTATCGTGTGGTCGTGTTTTGCATGGAGACGGCTTCCACCCTTTGTTTTGCGTGGCACTATCTCAGCACACACATTGATGTATTAAGCACCTTCTCGCTTCCCACTGTTGAAGAGCAATTCGGGGATGGCGATTATATCTTTCAACCTGATCGAGCACCTGTTCATAATGCACGGCCTGTGGTGGAGTGGTTACACGACAATAACATCCCTGTAATGGACTGGCCTGCACAGACTGATGACCTGAATCCTACAGAAAACCTTTGCGATGTTTTGGAACGCCGACTTCGTGCCAGACCTCACCGACCGACATCGATACCTCTCCTCAGTGCAGCAGTCCGTGAATAATGGGCTGCCATTCCCCAAGAAACCTTCCAGAACCTGCTAGAGTGGAAGCTGTCATCAAGGCTAAGGGTGGGCCAACACCATACTGAATTCCGGCATTGCCGACGGAGGGGCGCCACGAACTTGTAAGTCATTTTAAGCCAGGTGTCCGGATACTTTTGATCACATAGTGTATATTCGATAGCTCTCATTACATGAAGCAACAAGCTATAACCTCAGATGCAATAACATCTACCAGACATTTGACAGTGCAGTAACAAATTGTTAAGCACACACAGCGGGATGAGGACTGCTGAGCACTAGTAAACAAAGAACAGAGCCTCACGTCATTGTCTCCTTCCCATTTCCTGATCATCACTGCAGGCACTTCCAGATTCCAAGGACCTACCACTCTTATGGTCCAGGATCAGTCGACTACACGACTTGCGACAACACTGTACTTCCCAATGGGTCACCGGGCGTCATTGCCATCTTTCGGAGCGATACTGAAGATGCTCTGACTCAGTGTGTGGGCATAATATCACGCTACATCCCGCAATAACTTGGCCAAACTGCTGCTGTAGCGGCCTTGACTAACAGCACAGCAGAGTCACCAATAGGAGTCAGCGGAATCCCTCCATGACATTGGTTCGAGGCATCAGCAGAGGCTGACAAGAAGACACAGAACTGTACGTCTGAATGAATAAATATTAACTTGCTAAACATTTTTTATTAGCAGCAAAAATCCACTGCAGGTTCCACATCATCCTGACAACGCAGAGGTGTCTCCACTCGGCACCCTACAGGGGGAAAGAAAGTGGTTTAACTGGTTGAGAAACGGGGGGAGGGGGAAGCGTAACTGCTAGGTGGTGGAGACACTTCCTTTGCTGCTTAATAGGGAGAAAATTGGTCCAGTGCGTCATTTCTTAGCAGCAAGTTATGTTGCTGAGGAAAGGAAACGCTTCAGCTTTTCCTTAAACCCAACAGGGCATTGAATTGCGTGCTGAGTGCAGGGTAGCTTGTTCCAGAAACTGGCAGCTGCAGCAGAGATGTAGTTTACAAACTTTTTTTATGGATGGGCACAGCTGGGATACTGCGTAAGTGTGGACTTGTGTCGCATTTGTCTACATCTACATCCATACTCCGTAAGCCACCTGACGGTGTGTGGCGGAGGGCACCTTGAGTACCTCTATCGGTTCTCCCTTCTATTCCAGTCTCGTATTGTTCGTGGAAAGAAGGATTGTCGGTATGCCTCTGTGTGGGCTCTAATCTCTCTGATTTTATCCTCATGGTCTCTTCGCGAGATATACGTAGGAGGGAGCAATATACTGCTTGACTCCTCGGTGAAGGTACGTTCTCGAAACTTCAACAAAAGCCCGTACCGAGCTACTGGGCGTCTCTCCCGCAGAGTCTTCCACTGGAGTTTATCTATCATCTCCGTAACGCTTTCGCGATTAATGAATGATCCTGTAACGAAGCGCGCTGCTCTCCGTTGGATCTTCTCTATCTCTTCTATCAACCCTATCCGGTATGGATCCCACACTGCTGAGCAGTATTCAAGCAGTGGGCGAACAAGCGTACTGTAACCTACTTCCTTTGTTTTCGAATTGCATTTCCTTAGGATTCTTCCAATGAATCTCAGTCTGGCATCTGCTTTACCGACGATCAACTTTATATGATCATTTCATTTTAAATCACTCCTAATGCCTATTCCCAGATAATTTATGGAATTAACTGCTTCCAGTTGCTGACCTGCTATATTGTAGCTAAATGATAAGGGATCTTGCTTTCCATGTATTTGCAGCACATTACACTTGTCTACATTGAGATTCAATTGCCATTCCCTGCACCATGCGTCAATTCGCTGCAGATCCTCCTGCATTTCAGTACAATTTTCCATTGTTACAACCTCTCGATATACCACAGCATCATCCGCAAAGGGCCTCAGTGAACTTCCGATGTCATCCACAAGGTCATTTATGTATATTGCGAATAGCAACGGTCCTACGACACTCCCCTGCGGCACACCTGAAATCACTCCTACTTCGGAAGACTTCTCTCCACTGAGAATGACATGCTGCGTCCTGTTATCTAGGAACTCCTCAATCCAATCACACAATTGGTCTGATAGCCCATATGCTCTTACTTTGTTCATTAAACGACTGTGGGGAACTGTATCGAACGCCTTGCGGAAGTCAAGAAACACGGCATCTACCTGGGAAACAGTGTCTATGGCCCTCTGAGTCTCGTGGACTAATAGCGCGAGATTATGGGTGCTTGATCTCTGACATAAGGCACTGGGGTGTGTGCATACTAATAAGTGATGAAATAGACGTAACTACACAAGAAAGAAAGACCTTCCTCCATAACTACTTAACTTGAAATAATACTTACGTGCTCCATTCATGCACAAAGCTTTAGTGTTTAGTATGTCGAATTAGTATGGAGCGTAGACAGGTTAATCTGTAACGTTCTGCAATGACCCTTGGGCATAACCTATGATATCTGAAGTTCATCCAGACTAAACATAAACTAAAATGGGGTAAAGTAAACATTTAGACACTGATTTTCGAATTAAATAGTAACATAATATTAATTTTTAGCGACTTTACAGCTATAAAAATATTACCATGTTAATTTCAAGGGCATATATATGTCAAATAGCGATAAAAGACGTCACAGTTGCCGAAAAACGAAAGATACAGAGTGATTCTGTGATGATGTTACGAGCTTTGAAGTATGATGGAGAAGACTAAACGTATCAATTTCAGATAAAGGACCCTGGCCAGGAAACGACCGAGTCGAAATTTGTAAGTGGAAATAGTTCTGACACTTCTGACAATGGAATATATGTACCGGTGCTGTTGTTGCTAAGATTGTACGGTAGGTAATTTTAGAGTTGGTATTACGAACCAAAACAAGAAAAGAAGCCCAATAAACAAGGGCTCTAAACATATAACTTAAGAGCTTTGAGCACTTGTTCATCTTCGAAACTGTGAAAAACATCTCTTCTATTGAACAAGTACTCATAGCTCTTAAGGTATTCATTTTAGAGCCAGTATTTAGTAGACTGTTTTTCTTGTGTCGACCCATACTACCTTCTCCAAAGATATGATAACCAAAGAGCTTACAATATAAGATATTTGTTTCACAGTATGGAAGATAAACAACTGCTGATAGCTCTCTCCGGCCCGTGTGGCCGAGCGGTTCTAGGAGCTTCAGTCTGGAAACGCACGACCGCTACGGTCGCAGGTTCGAATGCTGCCGCGGGAATGGATGTGTGTGATGTCCTTAGGTTAGTTAGATTTAAGTAGTTCTGAGTTTTAGGGGACTGATGACCTCAGATGTTAAGTCCCATGGTGCTCAGAATCATTTGATAGCTCTCAAGCTATGCATTTTGGAACCCATGTATACTGGACATTTTTTCTTGTTTCATGCATATTGTTACTTCTGAAATTTCATACGATTCAATGTTAGCAACAACAGTGCGGGTACATTTATTCTATAGTCAGAGGTATCACAACGAGTTTACCGAGGTGGCGAGGTGGCGCAGTGGTGAGCACACTGGACTCGCGCTCGGTCACTCTGATTTAGGTTTTTCGTGATTTCCCTAAATCACTTCAGGTAAATGCTGGGGTGGTTCCTTCAAACGGACATGGCCGCCTTCCTCCCCCATCCTTCCTTAATCCGATGGGACCTATGACCTCGCTGTCTGGACCCTTCCTCCTAAGCAGCCAACGAACCAGCCTCGACGAGTTTCGCTTAGAACTTTCGACTCCTTCGTTCCCAGGCTAAGGTCCCTCACCCAAAATTAATGCAGTTATCCTTCCCCATCACTGCTGAAAGTTACAACACAATCAAGGAAGCGCCCTATATGAAGTCAGCCTTAATAATTTTTCAGATGAATAAAATGCAGTCTTAATTTATAAAAACTGAACTGCCGGAAATGGTAACTGCAGAAGTCCAGCAATAGGTTCTTAAATTAAAATGTAGCATCTAACCGAGCTTAGCATTGAATGCCATATGGCATCGTATAGTGAATTATGGAGTATGTATGTATGTAGATGACTCTACTTTGAAAACAGTGTCATCTTCGTTGGGTTTAGAGCCTACCCTTCTCCATATATACACAAATGGCCATTAAAATTGCTACACCACGAAGATGACGTGCTACAGACGCGAAATTTAACCGACAGGAAGAAGATTTTGTGATATGCAAATGATTAGCTTTTCAGAGCATTCACACAAGTCTGGCGCCGGTGGCGACATGAGGAAGGTTTCCAACCGATTTCTCATACACAAACTGCAGTTTACCGGCGTTGCCTGGTGAAACGATTTGTGATACCTCGTGTAAGGAGGAGAAATGCGTACCATCATGTTTCCGACTTTGATAAAGGTCGGATTGTAGCCTATCACGATTGCGGTTTATCGTATCGCGACACTGTTGTTCGCGTTGGTCGAGATACAACGACTGTTAGCAGAATATGGAATCGGTGGGTTCAGGAGGGTAATACGGAACGCCGTGCTGGATGCCAACGGCCTTCTATCACTAGCAGTCCAGATGACAGGCATCTTATCCACATGGCTATAACGGATCGTACAGTTGGAGTTTGACCATAAACCGATACTCGGTGCGGTCAGAGTGAACGTGAAAAGTCTCACAGCGATAAGGGCTCTCCGGTGATTAGCATCGCGGCCGCGGCCGGTCACGCTTACGTAGGCACGCGACCCGCCCAGCAGGACGCCAGAGACCACAGCTCAGCGCAAAAAACCTGACTGCTTAACTTCGGGTTGTACCACTTCTGCTTGTAAAATTACATCCACCGCATTTGTTACTGCAAATTTTAGTAAAATTTTATGCACGATGACTCACGTCCGTAGTTTGGCACCCAAAAAATGTTGCAAAAAATCTGTGTTTGTTGAAAAGAAATACCTGGACATGTTATATGTTAGGAGGAAATATGCTTTCAGACCCAGGTTTTGCATCCCCTTTAGTAAGAAAGTACACTACTGCCCATTAAAATTCCTACAACAAGAAGAAATGCAGATGATAAACGGGTATTCATTGGACATATATATTACACTAGAACTGACATGTGATTACATTTTCACGCAATTTGGGTGCATAGATGCTGAGAAATCAGTACCCAGAACAACCACCTCTGGCCGTAATAACGGACTTGATACGCTTGGGCATTGAGTCAAACAGAGCTTGGATGGCGTGTACAGGTACAGCTGTCCATGCAGCCTCAACACGATAGCACAGTTCATCAAGAGTAGTGACTGGCGTATTGTGACGAGCCAGTTGCTCGGCCACCATTGACTAGACGTTTTCAGTTTGTGAGAGATCTGGAGAATGTGCTGGCCAGGGCAGCAGACAAACATTTTCTGTATCCAGAAAGGCCCTTACAGGACCTGCAACATGCGGTCGTGCATTATCCTGCTGAAATGTTGGTATTCGCAGGGATCGAATGAAGGGTAGAGCCACGGGTCGTAACACATCTGAAATGTAACGTCCACTGTTCAAAGTGCTGTCAATGCGAACAAGAGGTGACCGAGACGAGTAATCAATGGCACCCCATACCATCACGCCGGGTGATACGCCAGTATGGCGATGACGAATACATGCTTCCAATGTGCGTTCACCGCGATGTCGCCAAACACGTATGCGACCATCATGATGCTGTAAACAGAACCTGGATTCACCGGAAAAAATGACGTTTTGCTATTCGTGCACCCAGTTTCGTCGTTGAGTATACCACCGTAGGCGCTCCAGTCTGTGATGTTGCGTCAAGGGTAATCGCAGCCATGGTCTCCGAGCTGATAGTCCATGCTGCTGCAAACGTCGTCGAACTGTTCGTGCAGATGGTTGTTGTCGTGCAAACGTCCCCATCTGTCGACTCAGGGATCGAGACGTGGTTGCACGATACGTTACAGCCACGCGGATAAGATGCCTGTCATCTCGACTGCTAGTGATACGAGGCCGTTGGGATCTAGCACGGCGTTCTGTATTACCCTCCTGAACCCACCGATTCCATATTCTGCTAACAGTCACTGGATCTCGACCAACGCGAGCAGCAATGTCGCGATACGATAAACCGCAATCGCGATAGGCTACAATCCGACCTTTATCAAAGTCGGAAACGTGATGGTACGCATTTGTCCTCCTTACACGAGGCATCACAACAACGTTTCACCAGGCAACGTCGGTCACTGCTGTTTGTGCATGAGAAATCGGTTGGATACCTTCCTCATGTCAGCACGTTGTAGGTGTCGCCACCGTCGCCAACCTTGTGTGAATGCTCTGAAAAGCTAATCATTTGCATATCACAATATCTTCTTCCTGTCAGTTAAATTTCGCGTCTGTAGCACGTCATCTTCGTGGTGTAGTAATTTTAATGGCCAGTAGTGTAGTTATTCACGCATCAGCAGGAAATATTCCGAAAATTTCGCGTCTGTAGCACGTCATCTTCGTGGTGTAGTAATTTTAATGGCCAGTAGTGTAGTTATTCATGCATCAGCAGGAAATATTCCGAGGTTTTCATCATTGCACTTGTTTCCAGAAACCAATAGTCACAGAATTGTAGATTTTTTTTTGCTGCAAACGGTGTCTGATTTCATTTTAAGCAAACGCAGCATATTCAGTTGTTTGCATAAAAAGACAGAACGCAGACGATAAATTGAATGCTTCGAGACGAGCAAGTAGCCTTCAAAAATTTATGAGAATTAAAATCATGAAAACAGTTTTTAGAGTATCTTAAAAAATGTAGATTGGTCACATTTGCACTTTGCGCCAGTGAAAGTTTGGGGGAGAAACAATGCATCAACTTTGTATACTTCACTTACTTTATTTCAATACTGTCCTATACATCACATTCTGTGGTAACTTACGTAGAAAAGAAAGGTTTGAACCTTTCTGGCAGATTAAAACGTGTGCCAGATCGGAATTCGCATCTCGACCCTTGCCGACTGCGCTACTCACACACATATCAGTCCCTCCCTCGTATCTATATCATACTTGTAGCAGTACATCTCCAATTTTTGAAACTTCACAGAAGTTCTGCTCAATAACTTGCGGGAATAGCACTCAAAAAATATTTGCAGAGAAAAGGTTTCGCCACTCATTGGCAATGTTAATTTATCTATTACAGTAAGGTGACAAAAAGTCATAGGATAGCGATACGCAGATGGCGGTGGTATCGCTTACTCAAGGTATAAAAGGGCAGTACATTGGCGCTGCTGTAATTTGTACTCAGGTGACTCATTTGAACGGGTTCCTGACGTGATTACGGCCGCACGATAGGAATTAACTGACTTTGAACGCGGAATGGTAGTCGGAGCCAGACGCATTTCCGTTTCGGAAATCGTTAGGGGATTCAGTATTCAGCGATCCACAGTGTCAATAGTATGCCGAGAATAATTTCAAGAATTATCTCTCACCGCGAACAACGAAGTGGCCGATGACTGTCACTTAACGACCGAGAGCAGAGGCGTCTGCGTAGTTGTCAGTGCTAACAGACAAACAATATTACGAGAAATGACTGAAGAAATCAACGTGGGACGCACGGCGAATGTATCCGTTAGGACAGTGCGGCGAAATTTGGTGCTAATGGGCTATAGCAGCAAACGACTGACGCGAATGGCTTTGCTAACAGGACGACATCGCCTGCATCGCCTCTCCTGGGCTCGTGACGATATCGATTGGACCCTAGACGACTGGAAAACCGCGGCCGGGTCAGATTAGTCCAGATTTCGGTTGGTAAGAGCTGATGGTACGGTTCGAGTGTGGCACAGACCCCACGAAGCCATGGATCCAAATTGTCCACGAGGTATTCTGCAAGCTGATGGTGGTCCATAATGGTGTGGGTTGTATTGACATGAAATGGACTGGGTCCTCTGGTCCAACTCAGCCGATCATTCACTGGAAATCGTTATGTTCGACTACCTAGACACCATTTGCTGTCATTCATTGACTTCATATTCGCAAACAACGATGGATTTTTTATGGATGACGACGCGTCATGTCATCGGGTCACAATTGTTCGCGATTGCCTTGAAGAACATTCTGGACAATGTGAGCGTATGATCTGGTCACCCAAATCGCCTGACGTGAATCCCATCAAAGATATATAGAACTTAAGGTCAGTTTTTGCACTGCGAGGGGCGTTTCAAAAGTCCGTGCAAAGTCCGAGAGATGGCGCCACCGGTGCGTATCGAGGTCATGTTTAGTTAGTAGCGTCTTTGGAAAGAACGCACACCAAATTTCAGCCATACTGGTCTATTTCTTTGTGTTTGGCATTTGTGTGAATCAAGGAAGTCGAGTGATTGTCAAATAACGGACGAAAAGTAATTTCGTGTGGTGATTAAACATTACTTTATGAGAGGCAAAACACCTCAGGAGACTAAAGAGAAGCTTGATAAACATTACCGTGGCTCTGCACCTTCGATTAGTACAGTTTATAAGTGGTTTCAAAATTTTCGGAGTGACCATAAGGGCACAAGTGGTGCTGAACGTTCTGGACGCCCTGTGGAGGTTAAGACTCCAGAAACCATTGATAAAATCCATGATATGGTGATGGATGACAGAATAGTTAAGGTGCGTGAGATTGCTAGTGCTGTGGGCATCTCGATTGAATGGGTACGTAATATTTTGCATAAACATTTGGAGATGAGAAAGCTATCCGCAAGATGGGTTCCGCGATTGCTCACGCTTGATCAGAAACGGAATCGTGTGAAGTGTTGCAAGGATGGTTTCCAGCTGTTCAGGAAGAATCCGCAGGACTTCAAGCGTCGTTTCGTCACTGTGAATGAAACATGGATACATTACCATACTCCTGAGACCAAAGAACAATCTAAACAATGGGTTATCAAGGGAGAATCTGTACCAAAAAAGGCGAAGACCATTCCTTCGGCCGGAAAGGTTAGGGCGATTGTCTTTTGGAATTCGCAAGGGATAATACTCGTCGACTGTCTGTAACAGGGTCGATCTATTACAGGTCCATATTATTCATTGTTACTGGACCGTTTGAAAGCCGAGCTACAAGAAAAACGCCGGCTTTTGGACTGCAAAAAAGTCCTTTTCCATCACGACAATGCACCAGCACACACCTCAACAGTCATGGTCACAAAATTAATTGAAATAGGATTCCAACTCGTTTCACATTCCCCCTACTCTCCGGGCTTGGCTCCCTTGGACTACTGTTTGTTCCCCAATTTGAAGAAATGGCTGGCGGGACAAAGATTTAATTCAAACGAGGAGGTGATTGCAGCAACTATTAGCTATTTTGCAGACTTGTACAATTCCTATTGTTCGGAAGGGATCAACAAATCAGAACAGCGTAGGACGAAGTGTATAAGTCTAAAAGGAGACTATGTCGAAAAGTAAAAAAGGTTTACCCCAAACACGTAAGTAGTTTTTATTTTTGCACGGACTTTTCAAACGCCCCCCGCAGACCCACCAAACTGTTCAGCTAGCTCTATGGCTGGGTGTAGGAACTTCAGAAGAATGAGAACGAACAGCTGCTTATAAGCCACACGTGTATGTAGTCCATGTTAAGCGACGCTTGAGGTGGCATAAAGAGTGAAGCCACTGGACAGTAGACGCATAGAAACGAGTGATTTGAAGTGACAAATCACGCTATACGCTGCGGTAATCTGACTGATGGTTTTGGGTTTGGCGAATGTTTGCTTATTGTACTTAAGAAAACGCTAAATGTGTAATGGTACAAACTCATTTTTAGCACTGTGTACTGCGCACAGCAGAGGAACAGTTCGGAGACAATGGTTTTATCAGTGCATCAATGCACCCTATCAAACAGCAGCATCTGTGAGGCAATGGTATGTGAGCAATAGCATTCTTGAAATGGATTAGCCTGCCCCGAGTCCCGATCGGGACCCAAAGGACCATCTTTGAGATGAATTAGGTTTGGACTTCTCTCCAGAAAACAGCATCTAACATTGCTGCTTTCTGTAGTTTTGGCTCTTGAGGAAGAATTGCCTACCATTCCTCCATAGGCATTCAGTCATATCATTGAACGTGTCTCAAGCAGAGTTCAAGCCCTCGTAAAAGCACTCCTTATTAATGTTCACTAATAGGTGTCTCCCCCATGAACCATGGACCTTGCCGTTGGTGGGGAGGCTTGCGTGCGTCGACGATACAGGTGGCCGTACCGTAGGTGCAACCACAACGGAGGGGTATCTGTTGAGAGGCCAGACAAACATGTGGTTCCTGAAGAGGGGCAGCAGCCTTTTCAGTAGTTGCAGGGGCAACAGTCTGGATGACTGACTGATCTGGTCTTGTAACACTAACCAACACGGCCTTGCTGTGCTGGTACTGCGAACGGCTGAAAGCAAGGGGAAACTACAGCCGTAATTTTTTCCTGAGGGCATACAGCTTTACTGTATGATTAAATGATGATTGCGTCCTCTTGGGTAAAATATTCCGGAGGTAAAATACACTCCTGGAAATTGAAATAAGAACACCGTGAATTCATTGTCCCAGGAAGGGGAAACTTTATTGACACATTCCTGGGGTCAGATACATCACATGATCACACTGACAGAACCACAGGCACATAGACACAGGCAACAGAGCATGCACAATGTCGGCACCAGTACAGTGTATATCCACCTATCGCAGCAATGCAGGCTGCTATTCTCCCATGGAGACGATCGTAGAGATGCTGGATGTAGTCCTGTGGAACGGCTTGCCATGCCATTTACACCTGGCGCCTCAGTTGGACCAGCGTTCGTGCTGGACGTGCAGACCGCGTGAGACGACGCTTCATCCAGTCCCAAACATGCTCAATGGGGGACAGATCCGGAGATCTTGCTGGCCAGGGTAGTTGACTTACACCTTCTAGAGCACGTTGGGTGGCACGGGATACATGCGGACGTGCATTGTCCTGTTGGAACAGCAAGTTCCCTTGCCGGTCTAGGAATGGTAGAACGATGGGTTCGATGACGGTTTGGATGTACCGTGCACTATTCAGTGTCCCCTCGACGATCACCAGTGGTGTACGGCCAGTGTAGGAGATCGCTCCCCACACCATGATGCCGGGTGTTGGCCCTGTGTGCCTCGGTCGTATGCAGTCCTGATTGTGGCGCTCACCTGCACGGCGCCAAACACGCATACGACCATCATTGGCACCAAGGCAGAAGCGACTCTCATCGCTGAAGACGACACGTCTCCATTCGTCCCTCCATTCACGCCTGTCGCGACACCACTGGAGGCGGGCTGCACGATGTTGGGGCGTGAGCGGAAGACGGCCTAACGGTGTGCGGGACCGTAGCCCAGCTTCATGGAGACGGTTGCGAATGGTCCTCGCCAATACCCCAGGAGCAACAGTGTCCCTAATTTGCTGGGAAGTGGCGGTGCGGTCCCCTACGGCACTGCGTAGGATCCTACGGTCTTGGCGTGCATCCGTGGTCGCTGCGGTCCGGTCCCAGGTCGACGGGCACGTGCACCTTCCGCCGACCACTGGCGACAACATCGATGTACTGTGGAGACCTCACGCCCCACGTGTTGAGCAATTCGGCGGTACGTCCACCCGGCCTCCCGCATGCCCACTATACGCCCTCGCTCAAAGTCCGTCAACTGCACATACGGTTCACGTCCACGCTGTCGCGGCATGCTACCAGTGTTAAAGACTGCGATGGAGCTCCGTATGCCACGGCAAACTGGCTGACACTGACGGCGGCGGTGCACAAATGCTGCGCAGCTAGCGCCATTCGACGGCCAACACCGCGGTTCCTGGTGTGTCCGCTGTGCCGTGCGTGTGATCATTGCTTGTACAGCCCTCTCGCAGTGTCCGGAGCAAGTATGGTGGGTCTGACACACCGGTGTCAATGTGTTCTTTTTTCCATTTCCAGGAGTGTAGTCCCCCATTCGGGTCTCTGGGCGGGGACTACTCAGGAGGACGTCGTTATCAGGAGAAAGAAAACTGGCGTTCTATGGATCGGAGCGTGGACTGTCAGATCCCTTAATCGGGCAGGTAGGTTAGAAAATTTAAAAAGGGAAATGGATAGGTTAAAGTTAGATATAGTAGGAATTAGTGAAGTTTGGTGGCAGGAGGAACAAGACTTTTGGTCAGGTGAATACAGGGTTATAAATACAAAATCAAATAGAGGTAATGCAGGAGCAGGTTTAATAATGAATAAAAAAAATAGGAGTGTGGGTAAGCTATTACAAACAGCATAGTGAATGGATTATTATGGCTAAGATAGACACGAAGCCCACGCCTACAACAGTAGTACAAGTTTATATGCCAACTAGCTCTGCAGATGATGGAGAAATTGATGAAATGTATGATGAGATAAAAGAAATTATTCAGGTAGTGAAGGGACACAAAAATTTAATAGTCATGGGTGACTGGAATTCGAGAGTAGGAAAAGGGAGAGAAGGAAACATAGTAGGTGAATATGGACTGGGGTTAAGAAATGAAAGAGGAAGCCGTCTGGTAGAATTTTGCACAGAGCATAACTTAATCATAGCTAACACTTGGTTTAAGAATCATAAAAGAAGGTTGTATACATGGAAGAATCCTGGAGATAGTAGTAGGTCTCAGATAGATTATATAATAGTAAGAGAGAGATTTAGGAACCAGATTTTAAATTGTAAGACATTTCCAGGGGCAGATGTGGACTCTGACCACAATCTATTGGTTATGAACTGTAGATTAAAACTGAAGAAACTGCAAAAAGGTGGGAATTTAAGGAGATGGGACCTGGATAAACTGACTAAACCAGAGGTTGTACAGAGTTTCAGGGAGAGCATAAGGGAACAATTGACAGGAATGGGGGAAAGAAATACAGTAGAAGAAGAATGGGTAGCTCTGAGGGATGAACTAGTGAAGGCAGCAGAGGATCAAGTAGGTAAAAAGGCGAGGGCTAGTAGAAATCCTTGGGTAACAGAAGAAATATTGAATTTAATTGATGAAAGGAGAAAACATAAAAATGCAGTAAATGAAACAGGCAAAAAGGAATAAAAACGTCTCAAAAATGAGATCGACAGGAAGTGCAAAACTGCTAAGCAGAGATGGCTAGAGGACAAATGTAAGGATGTAGAGGCTTATCTCACTAGGGGCAAGATAGATACTGCCTACAGGAAAATTAAAGAGACCTTTCTAGAACAGAGAACCTCTTGTATGAATATCAATAGCTGAGATGGAAACTCCTATTCTAAGCAAAGAAGGGAAAGCTGAAAGGTAGAAGGAGTATATAGAGGGTCTATACAAGGGCGATGTGCTTGAGGACAATATTATGGCAACGGAAGAGGATGTAGATGAAGATGAAATGGGAGATACGATACTGCGTGAAGAGTTTGACAGAGCGCTGAAAGACCTGAGTCGAAATAAGGCCCCGGGAGTAGACAACATTCCATTAGAACTAGTGATAGCCTTGGGAGAGCCAGTCCTGACGAAACTCTATCATCTGGTGAGCAAGATGTATGAGACAGGCGAAATACCCTCAGACTTCAAGAAGAATATAATAATTCCAATCCCAAAGAAAGCAAGTGTTGACAGATGCGAAAATTACCCAACTATCAGTTTAATAAGTCACAGCTGCAAAATACTAACGCGAATTCTTTACAGACGAATGGAAAAACTGGTAGAAGCCGACCTCGGGGAAGATCAGTTTGGATTCCGTAGAAATGTTGGAACACGTGAGGCAATACTGACCTTACGACTTATCTTAGAAGTAAGATTAAGGAAAGGCAAACCTACGTTTCTAGCATTTGTAGACTTAGAGAAAGCTTTTGACAATGTTGACTGGAATTCTCTCTTTCAAATTCTATAGGTGGCAGGGGTAAAATACAGGGAGCGAAAGGCTATTTACAATTCGTACAGAAACCAGATGGCAGTTATAAGAGTCGAGGGGCATGAAAGGGAAGCAGTGGTTTGGAAGGGAGTGAGACAGGGTTGTAGCCTCTCCCCGATGTTATTCGATCTGTATATTGAGCAAGCAGTAAAGGAAACAAAAGAAAAATTCCGAGTAGGTATTAAAATCCATGGAGAAGAAATAAAAACTTTGAGGTTCGGCCATGACATTGTAATTCTGTCAGAGGCAGCAAAGGACTGTGACCACTTTCCAGTTCTTGTTATTGCCCAACATTGAACTGACGAATGTTTGGTTCAAAATGGCGTTATTACCAGCTATTCCAATCCACGATGATCGATGGTGACTCCCGTCATTGTCACTTTGGTGTTCTCGGTAGTCTGTCAGTGGTTCTTTTTCCTGAAACTAGGGCAGTCACAGTACAGTCTCGACGTAGTACCAGCAACATACTGCATACTGCATGCAGCATACTGTAACATCATGCATATGTACAAAATACGCACTGTCTCGATCTTTTGATTACGCCAAAGTATGACTTCTGAATACCAAACATGTACCAGCCACCCATCTGGCGACTAATTATTAACACAGCAAGTAGATGGGAGGGAGGGATCGCCGTGTAATTGTCTATTTTAACCTCTACGGGCGTTCCAATCACAGGAACGGCACGATTTTTCGTACGTACAAGAATGTCCAAATTTTATATTGATGCCTAAATAATGTAGGAGTCAAATAATCGATATAGACCACATCACAAAGTATTATTTCTTATGCATATGTAAGCTCATCACTAGCATGTAAATATTCACATAGAATGCAAAGCAAAATCTGGGAATTATGTTATGTTTACATAAACCACCTTGAGCACAAAATCAAAGCAAAGTGTAAGCAGCGAAGAACAAATATTCCAAATGGAAATAAAAATACAGACCTTGACGTAGTGCTACATATACGAGCGACTGTTAAGAGCAAAACCATTTGTATAGTACAACGTCATGTCTGCCTTAACTTTTTTTACCGTTGCCTAAGGTTACTAGGTTTTAAGTGTTTTCCAGAAAGCCAAATTCTTTGTCAGGCGACTGTAGCTTCTGCTTCTGAGAAAACATGTTCACGAGGCACTGAATTCGTAACACTGAGTAAATGAATTCTTGCCTGTTGCTATGCAGCACAAGCTGGTCTTCGTATCCACACATTTTTCTAGAGCAATCGATTCCGTGGAACTCACTAGGTATCGTAAGTACAGGGATACCTCCGACAGATATCCAAATCTCATGTTCTTCTGACCATCTGAGATGTAAAAATGATACGTCATCAAATTGCGTACGCTCATCTCAAAGTTAATGATGTGGCAGATTAAAGTAATGATAGAGAGAAGGAATCAGATAGAACCATATTTAGATGGATTAGAAGCTTTATTAAAGTCAGATTGTTCGAAATCACATCGTGATCTGAGATGGGAACTGTGAGATATTTGAATTTTAATTGAGCATAATGATCCGAAGTCACGACAGTCAGTAGTGGATGCGAGCAACCACTGTTGCCCAGGAAGACGCAGGTGCTCGCAAAGACTGCAAGTCAGCATGGTGAGAATTCAAGAACTAAAGCATCTGCAAGACGGAAAGGCTTTCATAAGAATACTAACAACGATGAAAAATGAAAATGTTGTGCAGTTTGCATTGCCGAACACCTCTCAGCTATGACCTGGTGAAACAGTCCAAGGGAATGCAGAAGGGGAAAGGGTAAACAGTCCCTCATAAAATTAATGAGAGTTAGGAGACAGGAGAAATTATGTCATGTGTGTGTGCGCTGGAGATCTCGTTTTCAGCCATTATAATATGAGAAGCGTTAACATTCCTATTGAAGATGGTCTGACCTCACTGCAGCCCACAAATTTAGCTGTAGGGATGACAAGCCGTTGTTCAGGGTGAAAGGGGCTGGTGTTCCAAAAGATCGGACTTGGAATGTCAGCTCCACTTCTAAGGCGTAATAAGCTTCGTTTCTGCTCATACCGAGTTAACAACACAGAATCTAGTGTGGTCGCATAGGCGGTGAATTTCGTCATTAACACCGCAAGTCACAAAAGCAATACACCTGCACGACATTCAGGGTGATGCAACACTTTTGTTGATGTGTGTAGTTAACACATAGCTTTACCATTACAGATAGTTCCGCATGTGCCAGTCTCCAGCTTCTCTCAGCAGGTGTAAAATTAAATGCAACGTTTGCCACATAACAAATGGAACAAATTTCTATACTATATTTTCAAATGTTAATAACTAAAAGCAGTATTTACTTCAGCCTAATATTTATTACACTTACATAAGTACAAAAATAGCTAAAGAGGCATAATTTAATTCTGAGATTGATCAGTAATTTTTGTCAAATAAATAAGTGTTCATTCATAAAGATGTTGATGGTGTATCTAGCTTTTAAGTAACAAGAAAAAATAGATTTATGTAAACCACAGTTTTTTAATAATTTTATTTTCATTGGCATTATATTTTGTGTAAAATACAGCAGTTCTACATATATTATTACTTTAGTATATGAAGGAATGTGTATGTTATGTATGTCTGAATATTTGTAATGGTAAAATAACTGAGTATATGAGAGGGTGGAATATGGATCTGGATCGATTTTGTAAAGAAGGGATTAATTTACTATTACTGGGTTTTTCAAAATTAATTATTTAATAAACTGAACTAATTAAACGTTTATAATGTGACCAGTGAAAAGTAGAACAGGATGTTGTTGTTGCGGTCTTCAGTCCAGAGACTGATTTGATGCAGCTCTCCATGCTACTCTATCCTGTGCAAACTTCTTCATCTCCTAGTACTTACTGCAACATACATCCTTCTGAATCTGCTTAGTGTATTCATCTCTTGGTCTCCCTCTACGATTTTTACCCTCCACGCTGCCCTCCAATGCTAAATTTGTGATCCCTTGATGCCTCAGAACATGCCATACCAACCGGTCCCTCGTTCTTGTCAAGTTGTGCCACAAACTCCTCTTCTCCCCTATTCTATTCAATACCTCCTCATTAGTTACGTGATCAAACCATCTAATCTTCAGCATTCTTCTGCAGCACCACATTTCGAAAGCTTCTATTCTCTTCTTGTCCAAACTATTTATCGTCCATGTTTCACTTCAATACATGGCTACACTCCATACAAATACTTTCAGAAACGACTTCTTGACACTTAAATCTATACTCGATGTTAACAAATTTCTCTTCTTCAGAAACACTTACCTTCTCATTGCCAGTCTAAATTTTATATCCTCTCTACTTCGACCATCATTAGTTATTTTGCTCCCCAAAAAGCAAAACCCTTTACTACTTTAAGTTTCTCGTTTCCTAATCTAATTCCCTCAGCATCACCCCACTTAATTCGACTACATTCCATTATCCTCGTTTTGCTTTTGTTGATGTTCATCTTATATCCTCCTTTCAAGACACTGTCCATTCCGTTCAACTGCTCTTCCAAGTCCTTTGCTATCTCTGACAGATTTACAATGTCACCGGCGAACCTCAAAGTTTTTATTTCTTCTCCATGGATTTTAATACCTACTCGGAATTTTTCTTTTGTTTCCTTTACTGCTTGCTCAATATACAGATCGAATAACATCGGGGAGAGGCTACAACCCTGTCTCACTCCCTTCCAAACCACTGCTTCCCTTTCATGCCCCTCGACTCTTATAACTGCCATCTGGTTTCTGTACGAATTGTAAATAGCCTTTCGCTCCCTGTATTTTACCCCTGCCACCTATAGAATTTGAAAGAGAGAATTCCAGTCAACATTGTCAAAAGCTTTCTCTAAGTCTACAAATGCTAGAAACGTAGGTTTGCCTTTCCTTAATCTTACTTCTAAGATAAGTCGTAAGGTCAGTATTGCCTCACGTGTTCCAACATTTCTACGGAATCCAAACTGATCTTCCCCGAGGTCGGCTTCTACCAGTTTTTCCATTCGTCTGTAAAGAATTCGCGTTAGTATTTTGCAGCTGTGACTTATTAAACTGATAGTTGGGTAATTTTCAATCTGTCAACACCTGCTTTCTTTGGGTATGTAATTATTATATTCTTCTTGAAGTCTGAGGGTATTTCGCCTGTCTCATACATCTTGCTCACCAGATGGTAGAGTTTTGTCAGGACTGGCTCTCCCAAGGCTATCACTAGTTCTAATGAAATGTTGTCTACTCCCGGGGCCTTGTTTCGACTCAGGTCTTTCAGCGCTCTGTCAAACTCTTCACGCAGTATCGTATCTCCCATTTCATCTTCATCTACATCCTCTTCCGTTGCCATAATATTGTCCTCAAGCACATCGCCCTTGTATAGACCCTCTATATACTCCTTCTACCTTTCAGCTTTCCCTTCTTTGCTTAGAATAGGAGTTTCCATCTCAGCTATTGATATTCATACAAGAGGTTCTCTATTCTAGAAAGGTCTCTTTAATTTTCCTGTAGGCAGTATCTATCTTGCCCCTAGTGAGATAAGCCTCTACATCCTTACATTTGTCCTCTAGCCATCCCTGCTTAGCAGTTTTGCGCTTCCTGTCGATCTCATTTTTGAGACGTTTTTATTCCTTTTTGCCTGTTTCATTTACTGCATTTTTATGTTTTCTCCTTTCATCAATTAAATTCAATATTTCTTCTGTTACCCAAGGATTTCTACTAGCCCTCGTCTTTTTACCTACTTGATCCTCTGCTGCCTTCACTAGTTCATCCCTCAGAGCTACCCATTCTTCTTCTACTGTATTTCTTTCCCCCATTCCTGTCAATTGTTCCCTTATGCTCTCCCTGAAACTCTGTACAACCTCTGGTTTAGTCAGTTTATCCAGGTCCCATCTCCTTAAATTCCCACCTTTTTGCAGTTTCTTCAGATTTAATCTACAGTTCATAACCAATAGATTGTGGTCAGAGTCCACATCTGCCCCTGGAAATGTCTTACAATTTAAAATCTGGTTCCTAAATCTCTCTCTTACCATTATATAATCTATCTGATACCTACTAGTATCTCCAGGATTCTTCCATATATACAACCTTCTTTTATGATTCTTAAACCAAGTGTTAGCTATGATTAAGTTATGCTCTGTGCAAAATTCTGCCAGACAGCTTCCTCTTTCATTTCTTAACCCCAGTCCATATTCACCTACTATGTTTCCTTCTCTCCCTTTTCCTACTCTCGAATTCCAGTCACCCATGACTATTAAATTTTTGTGTCCCTTCACTACCTGAATAATTTCTTTTATCTCATCATACATTTCATCAATTTCTTCATCATCTGCAGAGCTATTTGGCATATAAACTTGTACTACTGTTGCAGGCATGGGCTTTGTGTCTATCTTAGCCATAATAATCCATTCACTATGCTGTTTGTAGTAGCTTACCCACACTCCTATTTTTTTTTATTCATTATTAAACCTACTCCTGCATTACCTCTATTTGATTTTGTATTTATAACCCTGTATTCACCTGACCAAAAGTCTTGTTCCTCCTGCCACCAAACTTCACTAATTCCTACTATATCTAACTTTAACCTATCCATTTCCCTTTTTAAATTTTCTAACCTACCTGCCCGATTAAGGGATCTGACATTCCACGCTCCGATCCATAGAACGCCAGTTTTCTTTCTCCTGATAACGACGTCCTCCTGAGTAGTCCCCGCCCGGAGATCCGAATGGGGGACTATTTTATCTCCGGAATATTTTACCCAAGAGGACGCCATCATCATTTAATCATACAGTAAAGCTGCATGCCCTCGGGAAAAATTACGGCTGCAGTTTCCCCTTGCTTTCAGCCATTCACACTACCAGCACAGCAAGGCCGTTTTGGTTAGTGTTACAAGGCCAGATCAGTCAATTATCCAGACTGTCGCCACTGCAACTACTGAAAAGGCTGCTGCCCCTCTTCAGGAACCACACGTTTGTCTGGCCATCTGTATCGCTGATGCACGCATGCCTCCCAGCCAATGGCAAGGTCCATGGTTCAGGGGGGTGGGGGGTGGGGGAGAACAGGATAGGATTGACTGAGACGCATCATAGCCAATCAGCTTGCGGTTCTAGTCCTTACTAGAACAGGATAGTAAGGATTTGAACCGCAAGCTGATTGGGTATGATGCGTCTCAGTCAATAAGTAGAGCGCTTTGCACGTATTTTGTTTGATGAGGGGATTTCATTCTGCAGAAAGATAGTTCGGGAATCGACATCATGACAGTCAGATGTGTTAGGAATGAGCCCCAATAATATGTTATAATTTTGAGCAATCTTGGTCTTAAACAGATCGTGAAGTTCGGAAACTATTATGACCGAGCTGTGAAGACGAATGCCCAAATTTCAGATTTTTCTGTGCAAAGTGTGACCTTTTTGAATAACTTAAACCCATGAGGTGTATTGTATGAATCATGACTAAGACCTGATACTTCAAAATGATCTATTCGTAGAATATTGAGTGAACACTGAGCCCACAGACAATACATGCATATTCTTCCAGTAACAGTTTTGGGTGCATACCATGAGTTGGCTATGAAGAGTGATTGTGATGTGTGTGAATGTCAGGTTTTAAACCGCGACTTCATACGTGCTTGGTAGTTGAAAGTGTCTCCAAGGAGTGACAATGTATGGACTATTCGTTCGACGAAACTCCCTCATTTAGTAGCTTGGCAAAACTGAAACTATCTATGCACTCTGTCGTTACGTTTAGTGTGGCTAGCTTCTGCCACAGCTCCTCAACCCGAGAACCCCACGCACAGTTTAAGGAAAGGCTTATGCTGCGGAAGAAGATCATTGAAAGATGAGTGGGACATTCTTGTAGGTAACAGGCCAAGCCGCCACAAGCAGCGTGGGTGGCGGAAGACCACATTCAGCACGTATCAGCCTCAGGATGTTCTTTAGATCGTCAAAAGCCAAGATCGCACAAAATATTTTTTTATTCACGTGAATCAGTTTCAACAGTCTTAGTTGTGATCTTCAGGTCTTTTAAGATTTTTTTTAGTAAAATATATTCATTTTACGCTGAACATCATGCACAAGTTGTCAAGTGGATAAAACTCTGCACATTATAAAAGCTTGTCATCGTTTAAACTTTTAAAAACACACAGCACCTTGTCCAAAAAGCCATGACAATACATATTGCTCGCAGATGCTTGTTATATGATACAAATACGGTACACAATATCATATCCGTTTACATATGATGGATACATACCAAACAGTCCGAATCCACTTTAAATGGCGTACAAGGTATGACTGACAGTTGTTATTGCAGAGAAAACATTTCAGATGTCTTGCATATTGCTCACGGATGTTTGTTACATGATACAAATATGGCACACAATAGCAAATCTAATTTTAAATTTGCTGGATACATTCTACATAGTGCGAATCCACTTTAAATGGCGTACAAGGTTTACAGACGCAGCTTCAACTGCAGATAGAATCTGTTTTGGTTTTTTGCCACTTTCTAATAGTAAAGAATTTGTCAGTTCCATGTCTCTTGGGGATGGAGTTTCTTCGACAAACAAAAGCAGTGATAGATATTGAATCTGGAGTGTGTACCTTTATCGTAAATCAACAACAAATTGTTGTTAACTTGTTAAGGAGTAAAGTGAAGGCAGTGTTGACATTGCATCAGGTTTGGAGACGACAGAGGACAGGCAAACCGTGCTTTGATCAGACAAACGACCTGACTAAATGGGATGACATAAATGACAATGAGTATGAAGACTTACTTCCTGACAAAGACGAGATCGATGCTAAAGCCAAGGAATCGACTGAACTCAGGGGGGAGCAGAAGTCTGAGTTGTTCCATTTGTTAGTAAGTTACAAGAAAATCTTTTCAAAGAAACCAGGAGTAATAAAAGGGTTCGAGTATAAAATGGATGTGCTTCCCCACTCAACGTTCTGCAAAGCAAGCTATTCAGTACCCTACGCCCGACGAGAAGCTGTAAAGCATGAGATTAGGAAAATGCTGTGTTGGGATGTTATCGAGCTATCGAATTCGCCGTACTCAGGTCCCTTGTTGTCCGTACTTAAAACAGGACGGTAGTGTTAGACTAGTACTGGACGCCAGATCAATAAACAAAATAATTGTACCGATAAGGACTCGGCCTGAAGCACTTGAGGAGCACTTGCAAAAATTTCATGGCATTAGATTTTTGAGTACACTTGATTTAAGAAGTAGCTATTGGCAGGTGAAATTGGCCAAGGAATCCAGAAAATATACTGTTTTTTTATTTGCCGGCCGCTCATATCAGTTTAAGGTCATGCCTTTTGGTTTAAATGTAAGCTCGTGAATATTTATTTCTGCTCTCGATTTTGTGTTAGGACCTGAACTTCTGGATGAGGTAACTGTTTATTTAGATGACGTGTTGTTAGCCACTAAGAACTGGGAAGATCATTTAGCTATTCTACGAAAGGTGTTTCAGACATTTCAAGAACATGGTGTTACAGCAAATCTGAAAAAGTCAAAATTTGGAAAAGGTGAGGTAAAGTTTTTAGGTCATGTGATTACACCTGAAGGGATTAAACCCGACCCGGAAAAGTTGTCTGCGTTTAAGAATTTCCCTACACCGGTAACTAAGAGGCAACTAAGAGGATTTCTCGGTCTTTCGTCTTTCTTTCGACGATTTCTGTCTGGTCAAGTAATGAACAATCCCGCTTTGCACAATCTTCTGAAGAAAAGTACGCATTGGATTTGGACACCAGAGTGTCAGAAAGCTTTTCAGGCAATTAAAGATGGTCTTTTAAACAATAACATTCTCTGTCATCCACAAATGGACAAAGAATTTTGTATCACCTCAGACGCTTCGTTTGTTGGAATTGGATCTTGCTTGTTTCAGATTGAATTAGTAGACGAAACAGAGCAGATCAGAGTGATTAGTTTTGCGAGTAGGGTCTTAACAGAGTGTGAAAAGTCCTATTCAGTTACTGAGCTGGAGGCACTTGCAGTTATTTGGGCCTTCAAGAGGTTTAATTATTACATTTTTGGCAGAAAGATAAAAGTGTTTACGGACCATCAAGCACTTTCGTATCTTTTGACCTGTAAATTACAACATCCGCGCCTGACCGGGTGGTGTTTATTTTTGCAAGAATACAACTTTGATATTGTGTATATAAAGGGCAAGGATAACATTATTGCAGACGCACTTTCTCGTTCATCAGAAGGTCCGCCTGGGACAAGTGAGTTGGTAGAACAGATGTCGAATTACAAAGTTCTTCTTATGCAGAATCCCATTCATAGGAAATATTTCTTGGAACTGTGCAAGCAAATCCAGACACTACAGAGCACAGATCCTAAGTGGGGAAAAGTAATCAGACTTCTTCAAGAAAATCCAAACCATAAGTTGTCCAAATTCTTCAAGATTCATAATCAGGTATTATTTCATCGTACCGCTGTGTCATCAGACAACTGGCTTGTTTGTATACCTAGCAGTTTTGTCGAACATCTTTTGTGGCATACCCACATTTCTTGGGGCCACTATGGTCCAGAGAAGTGTAAAAAGAAGATTGCTGCTTACTGTTATGTGCCCAACCTACATCGTCGGATACACAAGTTGCTAAAATTCTGTGTCATCTGCCAAAAGGCGAAAGCTCTGAATATTCCTACTTTAATTCCATTGAATCCGATCATCGCAGAAAGACGTAATCAGCTTATTAGCATTGACCTGGCTGGCCCTCTACCGATGGGTAGGGGAGGTGTCAAATACCTCGTTGCTGTTCTCGACAACTTCACAAAATACGTTCGAATGTATGTTATGAAGACATCTTGTGCTCCGCCTATTATACGCTGTCTTGAAAATGACTATTTCCCTCGATTCGGAGTCCCCGAATCTATACTTTCAGATAATGCATCCAACTTTACTTGCCGCAAATGGCGTGAGTTTTTGGCCCATCACAATGTCAAGCAGATCTTAATATCACGTTTTAGGCCTCAGTCGAGTTTGACTGAGCGGATCTTCAAGGAGTTTAACAGATTTGTTCGGACGTACATTCCAGACAAGCAAACTCGTTGGGTTGATTTTGTGACACCTTTTGAGGAGATAGTTAATAATTTGCCACACACTTCCACAGGTTTTACTCCACACGAGTTGATATCTCGAAAGAAGGAACAGAATGAGTGGGTTGATCCTCTTCCCAAGATACCTAGCCCTGAGGTAGATCTAGATGTCAAAATTCGAGAAGCTTTAAGTTCCATTACCACCAATGCTCAATTAAGGAAGAAAGGTTATGATAAAAAAGTAAACAAAGTTGTAAATTACCACGTAGGTGAAAAGGTATTACTTAAGACTCGTTTCAAGCCATCCTTAATATGTAAGAAAAATCGCAAGTGGCAACATATGTACCAAGGTCCTTACCTTATTTTGAGGAAACCGCACATAGGGAGTTATTTACAGTATTAACTGACCCGGCTACGGGGAGAGTAAAAGGCTTATTTCACCACCAAGACATAAAGAAATTTTATAATGGTAGTGGTTAAATACTGTCGTGGAAATGAATTCTCGCTTACTGGAAATTTCCTTGTGTGAACCGTTAATGATAAGTATTGTGTTGAACAGCGCACTGACTACATGGTAACTGCTACTACATGTAAACTTTAGGTATTAAATGCTATGTATGGAAAAATTGTTTAGAGTGATGGACAAGAACTGATATTTCTTCAACAAGCTGAAGCAGGAAATTAAGGTTGCAGAAAGAATTTCAATTTAGCTTTAAGTTAGTATAAAAAAAATGTGCTTGCGAGGTGATTGCCAGGATCTATATAAATATGGAAAGGTGAGAAATGGAGGAGGATGCGTAAATAAGCACTTCTCTCAAGGCGCAAGAAGATTTATAGATTTATTTTTAGTAATGTAAGTACTTGAAGTTCTGTTGTAAAAGCCCAAATTACCTGCTTAAAAAAAAGGTACATGTTCAAACAGTCCAGACAGTGGACAGGAGTAGAAGAAGTAGCTTAAAGTTCAGTTAAAGCGTGCTGTTAAATGGAAAAACAAGTGGTAACCTACATGTGTTCACGCAAGGAGACAATAAGCTGTAGTAAACTAAGTTAGGTGAAATACAGTACAAATAGAGGCAAACCATGAAGCATCAATAATGTAGCGTAAGTACTCCACAAGGCCATTAATTGCTATGAAAGTAAACTATTTCCCCGTGATCTGAGCCCAATGTAAAGAGTATATGAGGAATGTTAGCTGACGAATTGATTTCTGTAGAATCAAGGTACTAAATAACTACACAGCAAGCCCCCTGTATCATAAATAAGTCCAAGTAAAGATCTTCAGAAGATTTGCAGTGTAATCTAGCGACCATTCAATACCCTAATTGAAGGCTAATCTAAAGAACAAGCAATGCAGTGATATTTAAACTTAATACTGACTATAACCAGAGTAAGACGTAGAAGTAGCAAAGCATGCTGTAATGAAAGAGGTTGAGATTTATATATGTGCCTATGTTTATTATGATAATTTTATTTACATGCAGATTTTATTGCCAAAATGTCTCCTAAGACATTTTCCTTGTGCCCGTTCCTTTTGATCCTGGTTCATTAACCCAGACCAAGGGTCGACTTGTAAAAGGCATGTGTGCTTGGAGGCAAAGCAGTGCTTATGAGAAATGAGACACGTTGCGCGATGAACTTCGCTAGCTTTGGTAATGTTTGTTATGGACAGGTTGCGTAAACCCAGTGAAATGTGGGTAATTCCATTCATGCGAAAAATAGTAGACACGCGTTCCCTATTTTTTTAACAGAGAACGATTGCTGAGTACATGAAGCGAAGAGGGAGACCTATTGTTATCCAGTCTGCCCTCAAATAAAAAAAAAAAAAAATTGGCAAGCACAAAGGAAAGCACAAAAAAAAAAGATTCAAAGTTAAATGCGTACTCGTTAAATAGTAGATATGCTGCGTGGCAGTAGAAAATGATCTTGGGTGCACTAAAGAATAAATGCAACGAGTGTTGCGAAACCTGTAGTTTTCATAATGAGGAGATGAGCCCTTAAAAGAAAGTTTGAAAGAATATTTTTAGGTTCACTAGTGAAAGTAAACCTTGAGATATAAAGAGTCCATTCATAAAGCAGTTGTTCACTGGACTTAACAAAAGGAGTGACCATTAATTGTAAATATTAGCTCGTAAGTGATCTTTTGTAAATAGTAGAATATAAGTCTTTCTGTACCAATGGAGGAAACCTGCAAAATTGATTGTTTTGTAAATGAACTCTATTGGCGAAGGAACTAAGCACGAATGCTATGTGAAGATGCATACTAAAGTGCGACGTGCGTAATAAAAATAACTGTTCACTGTATATTAGTGGTAGTGTTGTACTGCAAGTATAAAAAGAAGTCAAGCCTACGACAACAGGTGCAACGCAAAGTTCAGTGTTGTTCTACGTGCAGCGACAGCTAAAACATTCGTCTCACTTACCTGTGAGCCTCATGGGAGGCAGTTGACAGAGAAGTATGGAGGCAGCCTCAGTGTCCGGCTCCTCCGATGGAAAACGCGCGCGAGGTGGTTTGTATCGATGCACTCGTGTGATACGAAGTTCACACAAAAAAAAAAAAAAAAAGAAAAAGGGTGCAATCGACGACTAGCAGCTCTGTTACAGCCTGAGCGCGAACGGATACTGAGTATTGGAGCTCACGCAACACTGTGCAGCCGCTGTGAGTGGTTGACGTGTGGGTGACGAAACAATCCAAACATTAAACTGCTAACCGCCATGACTTCCATCGTACATACTGGAGGAAAGACATTTGTACACTTGTGTGACTACATTTTCATACGTAAATTAAGCAATTTTCTTGAGTTGAAGTTAAGATGAGTGAGAAGTAGATTGTTAGATTACTCAGGCCTTAAAGCCATTAATACCGGCACTCCTGAACACTGCTAAAATGAATTATAATCCTGTCTCTTGATGGACAAAGAAAATGAATGTGCACTATAGGAAGACCCTAAACTCCAGACCAGTCCCGATTCTTAACAAATGTATCCAATAGGTTGTAAGTTATACTAATAATTTTCCACTTCTTCTGTTTCATATTGTAAATAAAAACCCGGGAAGCCACTTGAATTCCTGGCACCTCAGTGGAAAGGACAGATGTACTGGATGATGAACGCCGTAGACAGCTAACACAGAAAGTGAAAGCATCACGAAGTGTAGTGCTACGTTATTAAACTGTAATTGAACCACAATGAGTCAACAGATGCTCGAACATTGTCCACTCTAGTTTAGTGAAAATAAGCACTCACTGTACTCATGTATTAGTTGTTAAGCTCAAGAGAAAGTAATTTCTGAATTCTATCCCCTGAAGTGCGAAATGAACGTTCACTTATTGTTAGAAGCAAATATGGACCAAACTTAAATATGCACATAAATGTTAATCTTGGTATTATGGAATGAAGTGACTGATGAACAAAGAATGAAAAACTTTATTTTGAAAAATGATAAATATCTGATACATGTTTATAAATGTAATTTCAATTTATGTACATAGTACGCCAGTAACATTATGTAAATGTCACACCAAAAAAAATCACGAATATCTCATGAGGACATTAGGATCGAGGTAATCCTTCGGCATTCCTTCTCTCCTCATGGGAGGCAATGTGATATTCGCTATTTTTGACTTCATTAAAACAGCAAATACGAGTAGTTAACGCTTTCAGCCAGAAGGCAAATACTTGTTTATAAATAATGATTAATGTATAATGAGGCGTCGCATGGCAACGGTGGAATTTTCTAAATAATGTAATTCGTCGTCTTTGGGCGGCAATATAAACAGAAAAATACGGATAGATATGCGATCCTTCACTATTTTGTTCGCTGGAGAACAAATGAAGCCTTGAGTGCTAAAAAGACTTGTACTGTTTTTCTCAAGTAAGACGGACGCAGATTTGTGGCAGTCTGATCTAATTTTTACTAAATGTATAAAAACGTGTTATGTCTAAGTTTGAGTGAAGTGTAAAGAACTGTTATAACTTACCGTGACGACGCACGAGCGACTCAAAGAAGACAATGGCTATATAAAAGAGCGCTCAATGGACATGATACGGACATAAAAATCTACCGTCATTGTAGTACTAAGCTTAAGGTACGATATATGTTTAAGTTATAATAAATATTTGTTCTGGGAATACTGAATCATTTAGCAGTGCTCATTCCTATTATCTCCTCAGTATTATTTTCATTTTAATTATGCATTTTGCTAATATTACAGACACCAAGATCAGCAGTCCAATGTGCGTGTTACATTGATAAAAAGGAAACTGTTTTATCGTCTTCTTGCATCAGTTTTAATATTGAATTTCCCTTTTGTGTGATGTTACAGTTGTTTTTGCGCCCTTAAGAACTTTCTGGTCCCTTAGGAAATTGTTTTGTCATAACAATAACTTCACAACCGGGTATGATCGTATCTACGATCATGAAGTACTTAGAAAGACGATAACGCAATTTCTTAATCAATGGCACGCTAGTTGTGACTGCCTCAAACCACGCGAAACTGCAAGTAAAAACTATTCACATCTCATAATGCAATATTTTATGGCAATGGTCAATCCATGATTCTTACGCCAATTGTGATTGATAAAACAGTAAGCTAAATCTCAATTTCCAACTTTCCATTGAATAACAACATCACTTTTATTTTGTAGCATCACATGGTGTAGGCTGTTTAACGAAGGAAGGACAAATGATCATGATTAAGAAGTATCTGGACCGCCTACTGTCATGAATGTAAACTTGACACGAAGTGTTGATGAGGCAATTCGCCAAAAAAGGTGCTTCACTATTGACGAGCTGTATCAGAAATTTCCATAAGTTTCAAGATCAGTAGTTTTTCACATTATTACTGACAAATGACGACATGTTGAAAGAAACTGTTATTAACTGGTTTAACGGTCAGGTGGCAGAGTTCTTTGCCGCTGGGATCCAAGACAATTCATGAAGTTCTGGCTAGTAAATCAGGAGGTCACACGTGATCATGATCCTGGCAAGGCTATGAGATTACATCTGAGCAATTTCCATATCATTGTGGATGTTCCATAGGATCATATGAATTTCATTACAGCTGTCACACAACAGCTAACTTAAAAATTAAATTAATTAAATTGGGATCAAACTAACATACATGAAACATGGGTGCTGTAACCCAAAAAGATTATAAAAATAGGGAGTTCACCAAACTACAGACTGAAATAAGTGACCATTATGAATCAATATTTATTATGTGTTCTACTAGACTTCAAAGTAAACACAAAGTGCACAAATGTCAAAGATCAGTTACGTTCATGAAATATGAACACAAGTTACAACTGAATTAAATCATTAACACCTAGGCAAAGATCTGATAAAGGATCTTGGATGAAAAAATTAGAATCGGCACAATATTTGGGAAAGCAACTAAGTTCATGGAAACCAAAAAGTGATTGCCGCTATTAAACTTTTCCACCCAGGCGCGCGTGATCATGCAGGTTCGGTTTTAAATTTACTGTGGCTACGTCGTTTTTCTGCATCTCACTGGGCTGCAACGACTGTGCGAGTTCCCGACTTCGGGTTTGGCAGTTGTTTATAGCCACCACAGCGCAAGAGATAATTTGAAACTTCAACGAGAAGACCAAGCCATGAGTCTCCGAGATAAATATATGTTATCCAATATATCCGTAGTTTGGGGTAGTTTATGCATTATTTTAGATTCATTTAACGAATAGAAGCTTTCCAAACAAATGCATGCAGCCCCAGCTGGATCTTACATGTGTTTCTTTTTTGAGTAGTACGAGCATTCTAGTGAATTTCTGAACAAACTATCACCGTAAGAATTTTTTCATTATTTTTACCCTATTCTACAAGTTCAAAATGGCTCTGAGCACTATTGGACTTAACATCTATGGTCATCAGTCCCCTAGAACTTAGAGCTACTTGAACCTCACTAACCTAAGGACATCACACAACACCCAGCCATCACGAGGCAGAGAAAATCTCTGACCCCGCCGGGAATCGAACCCGGGAACCCGGGCGTGGGAAGCGAGAACGCTACCGCACGACCACGAGATGCGGGCATTCTACAAGTCTTATTGTATGGAAATTGGTGCATTTCAAATAAAGGTTTGAAATATTTACTGTCACGTTGCACATCGACGGCGGTTCTGCAACACAAATTGTCCACCTACCTCGATACTGCTGCGGATCCGCACACGTAACTCCTGACTGCAGCTACTTAAGAGATCTCAGAAAAGCAGTGTTGAAGAAACTGAGATGTCATAGCTACACGTCGGAGGCCGCTATAAGTACAAGAAGCTGAAAGTAGTTTTACGAACTCTAAAGAGTAAATCGGAAAAGGGTTGCTGTTCAAATTTCTACGTTCAAAGGTCCTTTTAAACTTGCATTAGCGCATTAGGATTTTTTTATTGCTATTAAGCAAGATCATCAACCCATAAGTGTTCAGATAATTAAAGTTACTGTTCACAGTCCTCGTCACACTCATACAGCAAGAACTTTTCTTATCCATTTCCGAGGTCATTTACGAGAGTGACACAGTCAATAAACTGCTATTTACTTTCGCACTCGGCATTCAGTGGTTGTCTTTAAATAAAGTTTTTGCTCGCCATAAATACTCAGTAAAAAAAATTTACTTAGTACCGCCACGCTTTTAGTTCAAAGTTTACACACGCGATTTTCTCCAGAACATAATATCTCTCGACTCTTAAAATTTCACGAATAGTTAATGGTAAACACCAGCTACCTTTATCATTGTACCGAATCGCGGAAGTCACAATATCACTTCATTTTACACATAATGCGTTCGGACACTTTCAGCATGACCGGCTCCTTCGAAAGCTAGTCCACCACCTGCCTCTCCTCTCTCTGTCTTTACAAGTAGCTCTATCTCACACGTTAGATGTCCGCCCCCGGTAGCTGAGTCGTCAGCGCGACCGACTGTCAATCCAAAGGGCCCGGGTTCGATTCCCGGCTGGGTAGGAGATTTTTTCCGCTCAGGGACTGGGTGTTGTGTTGTCCTAATCATCATCATTTCATCCCCATCGACGCGCAAGTCGCCGAAGTGGCGTCAAATCGAAAGACTTGCACCAGGCGAACGGTCTACCCGACGGGAGGCCCTCGTCACATGACATTTCATTACACGTTAGATGGCAAACCGTTTCACTTCTTATTGGCTGTACAGAATTGCGGCCAATCAGAACTGACTTTCAGGGCGCGGCTCGCGCCAAAATCCAGCAAGAACCAACCACTGCTCTCAGCTCATTGACGTCATTAAAATAAGCAACTCAAAACTCTCTTGTTAAACAAATAAAATGAAATAAACTTTAAGCTGTACTTTACGTCTGGGATTTAACTATATAGTCACGAACGTTCTGGCTGTCTCTTACATATTTGAACATGTTTGGACATCCGTCATCCACTAGTAGGGGAACCACTGGTGGATTCGTTCCCACGATACAAAGCTGGAACACCTGGAAGTTCCTACAGAGAATTACAAACGGAAAATTTAATATTGGCGAATGTCCCACATACACTCACACACGTACTCTCTTTCACACTCACCCTAACACAAAACATAAATATTTACTTGTAATTCTTAAAGTTATTACTACAGCAAAATTACGAAAGGTTTTCTAAAATGATAACTTTCCAAATTTGAATCTAAACACTGAAGTTTTTTAAGTATCGGATATTACGTTTTTTACTGGCTTTTTTTAAAAAAATTTTTGTAACTTCCAAATTATGACAGTTATTGACTTCAGATTTTGACAGATTGTTCCTATACACAACAGAAGGTTATTTACTTAATATGAAGTTCCTCAGGCTGTTTCTAGATCAGTTATTAATTTTTATAGTTCCAGAGAATGTAACTACTCTCCGCTACTTTCACACGCTGCAGTCACGTGATATGGTCATGACGCACTTCTGCAGGACACAGCTCGCCCGTTGCAGGTCGTATAAGATTCTGACTGCTTACACTGGAGCCCACATACATTCATACGAGAAAGCTTTAATAGACAAATTGGCGATCGCGCCCTAGCTGCGATGCCTCAACGTTGGAAATGGTTAACCAAGAAGGAAGGAAAGAAGAACAGAAACAATCAAGCATGCACATACTACCTTTGCTGAGCGTATGTTGAACCCATGATTGCTAATAAGCGAACTTCAGGAATCGAAGTCTTTCTCTCAGGTCCTGGAAATAAGCTGCTCTCCACTGAACACTCCCAGATAGAACTGAATTCTGACTCTCGCTTGGCGAGAGTGCTCCTTTGCATGATTTTCATTTCAGTGTCGGTGATTCTTCCAAATACTGACGAACCAGATACTTTATAATAAGGCAGCAGTCTCCTTTCCAAACTCAGTTTTGATATAGCTAACCAACGGTGGTGATTTTGAGTGCTGGAGCTCAGAATGAGACAGCATCTGACTTCTAGTATCTGTCCTGTTTCCTGTTCCAGCCAACCTAGCCTCCTCCACATATTCACAGGTGAGTTCCATTCCCCCAATACAGAATTTATGTGTTAGCCAGTGGTAGCCGCTCTTGCTGTTTCTTGCCAAGAGCCAACAAACTGATGGCTGTTGGTACCATGCTCCCAAGCACAAAGGTGCAGGATTGCCTCTTCTCTCCCCACCTCGTGGATCTTATCTCTGAGCTTTTTCTTGTGGAGTGATTGCCAGAATGTGGTACTCCTGCAGGACTTCGTTCATCATGATTCTGCACACCCTATCACTGCTAGTTTGTGGGAAAAAATGGCGACGCTGGACGCTGCACGATTCACTATACTAAGAACAGTCTTTTATTGCTCAATGGTCTCACGTTGCTTAGGACGCAAGCACTCTCGCCATCCTAGAAACGGTAGACGGCATTTGTCTGGCTGGTCCTGCTCTCGCACAATACACTGGGCTCAGCCGTTATCGACCTGCCTTTTGAAAAGTGCTTGTAGGCCCCTCGGGACTAATGGCCCAACACAGGCCCTCTCGTCTTTGCTCTGCTAAGTTTGGCTCAACATGCATTCAGTAAGACTCGAATTATTCATCTACGTAATCTTCCAGAAGAAGAAATGAACAAGGAATTTTACAAGTTATATAAGGCAATCATTGACGTTAACTTTCTCAGTACCAGTACTTTCATTTCTCGATTGACATTAATTTGTGTTAGATGGGTTTATCAGTTTAATGGAGTCTGATTATGTTGCGTTGCAGTTTTGATAAAAACGGTTGTATGCCAAAATGGTGCCTAAATTTTGAATAAGCTATGGACTGAATTTCGTAGATTTGGAAATAAATGGATACCAGAGCGATTTCCTTAATATCATTATCGAATAAACGACATTTAAAGAGCAATATCAGTATGAATATGGAGGAGTGCAGGAACAGTGTGGTTCAGTCTGGTAATAAAGGAAATTCACGTAAACTGTGGCAATTTTAACAAACGTCGCCAGTCCAGGATGGACAATTGCTTATAATTTTTAAAACCACCACAAAATATCTTGGAACCATTAAAATTTGAATATGCAGTTGTAGTCCTCCATTTTGCCTAAGAGTGGTTTGAATTTTCTTACATATACTGAACATAAATTACAGATGTGAGAGTAGTTTCTGGTAGAGTTCCACCGTTATTCAGTGATATAATTCTGAAGTAAAAGATTTAGGATATGGAGTCAGAATCTGTGCCAGCAAAGTGAATTAGATTTATCACTGAGTACACACATATCTGGAGCATCACGAGCAATAAATTCGGCCTGTATCACAAATACTGATCCCTGAATTTACAAAACTAAGTTAGACAGTGCCTGGAGGCGGAAGGCGAGGATCTGAGTCGGACATTGTCATTTACATGTTCCATGCAGCCCCTTTCTGTTTAAGGCTCACACTCAGCACTTTTCTGGGAACGGATTTCAGCTCTTCATCTGAGTTGTTATCGAACACAGTGTGTCTACTTGTTGTGCTTTTAAGCCAGTAATGACTTCCATTCGAGACCTTTCCGTCAATCAGCTTTCACCAACTCTGCCCCTCTCTGACAGTGTGTTATCTACACCAATTGACAGCTCCTGTCTTACTGTTTCTGTACTCACTCCCTGCCTTCCACTTTTTCCTTTGCCATCTTTGTACCTCCCTACCACAGAGAGATTTTCCCCCGGCTCTTCCCTGCCTACCATTACTTCATCTGTACTAT
Source organism: Schistocerca americana (assembly GCF_021461395.2). Taxonomy (NCBI): domain Eukaryota; kingdom Metazoa; phylum Arthropoda; class Insecta; order Orthoptera; family Acrididae; genus Schistocerca; species Schistocerca americana. Next base: position 713,554,848 of record NC_060122.1, on the reverse strand, counting down.
CGACCGACCATATGCAGGGATCAATCGTTTTCTTTTCTTAATACAATATTATTCAACATTTTCATATACTCTTTGGCATTCATTACAAAATTCTTTTATACAGTCATTTGCAAATTTTAATTATATAAAAAACGAAAGAATCATCAAGCCAGGATAGTGTACATACGTCCGCCTGCTTAGCCGAGTGGTAACTTACTTGCCTTCCATGCAGCGACACTGAGTTTGGCTCCTGGCCGGATTGGAGATTTTCTCCGCTCATGGACTGCGTGTTGTGTTGATCTCATCATCATCTCATCATCACTGACACGCAAGTCGCCCAATGTGGCGTCACCTGAAATAAGAATTGCAACCTAACAACCGAATTTCCCGGATAGGACCTCCTGGCCATCAATGCCACACAATCATTTCATTTTCAGAGTTCACATGACGTTATACGTTATTGATACAAACCCAACCACTGAACTTATATTTGAATGTTTTAGCTTTTTCTGAATTACTGGTTACATAAATGTAGACTGGTTTTACTGTGGCCTTCAAATCAACAACAGATCACCCTGTGTTCTGAAAGTGTATAATGGGAAACTGATCAGTGATCAGTGGCGTAAATAATGAAAGATAAATATCATTAGTAACGTTCTGGGAGGAATGAAGTCACGCGACGCAACGCACGCGCTGCGATACTTCGCATCACTTGCCGCAGCAAGCAACTGTGTCGTCTTCCTGCGCTTGTTGGTTGCGCAGTGCTTTATTCAGGAATAAAACACTGCGCACCTAGGGACCGATGGTGAGGGATTTCGCGAGTCAGGGCCCCCTTCGCATGGGACAACCCCACGCTCGCAGAGGCCAAGGCTAGCTTTCCTACTTCTTTGTCTAAATCTCGTCGCTTTCACTGGCGCTACGTCTGACACACGAAAGGCATCTCGCTCGTCCTAGGCTTCGAAGAAGAAGCAAGAACTCAATGCCAAGAGAGACACTGACCCGCAACAGATAGGCACTTCAACGTTCAACAATGCCGAGCAGGATCCAAATGAAAGCCTGAAGCTTCTTATCGGTTTAATTCCAACCACTGCCACGTGTTCTACGCCAACAGAAGAATTTCCTGGGCCTGCCAAGAGGAAAAAGACGGACGAGACAACCCCGAACTCGTCAGCTAGCGAAAATCGACACAAGAAGTCCCGCCCCATCGCTGATGAGGAGGGATTCATCCCAACCACTCGGAAGGCTCCTGCCCGCAAGATCACGAGTGCTGCTCCGATATCAACAAACAACTCTTTCGCTGCTATGGACGCCGACCCAACCGACCAAAACGACACCTTGGTCACCACGGCCCAGACCACTACAAAAGCACGGAAACCTCCTCCCATCATCATAGAATTCAAGGAGGCGTATAAAATCCTTCTGCAAACTATTAAGGGCCTTCTCAGTAACCCTTTCCACTTCAGAACAGCTGGTAAGCTTATCAAAGTCACAGAGGAAATCTCGAAAAGCCAATGGTCATTCTATACCTATTCGCCTGACAAACCCATCAAAAAAGCCATTCGAGGGTTTCCCTTCAGTTTCTCGTGCGATGATCTGAGGGAAGAACTCGAAGCCACTGGAATTGTCTCCAGGTCAATCTCCACAGTACAATCGCCTAGAACACACAAAGACACCCCCCTCTTTATGGTCACATTTGAGGAACCTCGGGGCAAACGTGGCCCCACCATTTGTTATCGATGCCAAGGCATCGGCCATGTGGCCAGACACTGTGCAATGCCCTTCAAATGTGTGAAGTGCGGCCAAGAATATACCTCCACAGAATGCCCCAAGGATAAAGACACTCCCCCCACATGTGTCCGATGCAAAAATTCTCACCCTGTCAGTTACCTCGGCTGTGAAGTCATCAAAGCCTATAAGACTAGACAAAAGGCAAGCACTCACCAGAGTCTCAACTATGCTGCTATCGCAGCTGCCAGAAGAAACACAAATGTCGCAGCAACCAATACCAATAATGTCTCATCTTCTAAGGCCAATGCCCCCACCACAGGCATACAGAGAACCAACCCCCACCACCATAGGCGTACTCAGTTTATTCCCCATCGCCCAGCGCCACCCCCTCCGACCATTGCTACGCCTCAGCAGCACACAATCAGTGCCGGATCTCCAACAACTCAAGCACAACGCAACACTCCCCTCCAGGAGTTCAGTCTGACCTCAGTCATGCAAGTCATGACGAAAGCTATCACTGATGCCCTTCAGGCTATCATGGCCACCATTCCGCAACAGATTTCTGCTGCAGTTCAAGTTGCCCTACAGGCCATTCCAAAGCCAACCTCCACCACTCAATATGGCAGCTAGATTCGAACTAACTGTGTTCATGTGGAACGCCAATGGAATCCGCAATCAAGTAGGAGAGTTCCGTCAATTCCTCCAAGATGAAAGAATCGACGTGTGCCTGGTCACCGAAACACACTTGAAACCCGACATCCAAGTATGAGTCGCCAACTACAGCTGTTTCCGGACGGACTGGCCGACTGCTGGTGGAGGAACAGCAGTGTACGTAAGAAACTCCCTGATGCATCACCAACTGCCACTCACAGCACTAGCCACAGTAGAAGCCACATCGGTTGCAGTCCAAACATCAAGAGGGCGCATACAATTCATTGCAGTGTACGGACCCCCCCCCCCCTCCCCCCTGTGGCCATCTAAGACTTTGACGCGTTACTGTCACAACAAGGAAACCTTTTTCTTGCTGGCGACCTTAATGCCAAAAATACCAACTGGAATAGCCACATCACTAACATCAGTGGACGCCGTCTCCTACGAGTTGCAGAAAGAAACCATGCCATCATTGTGGGACCATACGACCCCATATGCTTTTCGAACAGAGGCCAGAGGGACGTGCTGGATATAGCCATCATTAAGGGATTCCCCAATGATGTTACTGCTATCACCAGAAGAGCCCTTACATCAGATCATGACCCTGTCATCTTTGATGTCGACCTTGTCGGCATCAATAAACCGCCAAGACACCACCTTGATATTCGAAGAATCAGTTGGGAAACATATCGCCAACTGCTTGAAAGAGACCTTCCAGACACACCAGACCCAGAGACAGCAGGAGCAGAAGTCACTCTATTATACATAACATCTAAAGCACAGGACGCTGCAACAGAAGCCACGCCTCCGAGACGACCTACACGACCAAAAACTCACCAACTGCCTCCACTTACCATAGCAGCCATCAGGGAAAAAAGAGCATTCAGAGAATGACAGGCAACGCGCAATCCAGCCACAAAGCGGCTAGTAAACCGACTGCAACAAGAAAGAAAGACAGAAGTAGAAAAACAAAATGGTTCAAATGGCTCTGAGCACTATGGGACTTAACTTCTGAGGTCATCAGTCTCCTAGAACTTAGAACTACTTAAACCTAACTAGCCTAAGGACATCACACACATCCATGCCCGAGGCAGGATTCGAATCTGCGACCGTAGTGGTCGCGCGGTTCCAGACTGTAGCGCCTATAACCGCTCGGCCATACCAGCCGGCCAGTAGAAAAACATAAGAATCAAGTCTGGGCAGATAAGATTCACTGCTACAGCTACAAGACCAATCAGCCTGGAAGATGACGAAGTCTCTACTAAGGAACGGACAGAAGTTACCACCACTACACGTGGGCAACAATATAATTAGCGAACCAGACGCCAAAGTTAATGCCTTGGCAGATGTATTCGCAAAAAACTTCACGGCGATGAATGACCTCGCCGACGCAGCCCACATTGGCCTAGTCAACGAGAGACTTCCAAGATTCCTCGCCAGTCGAGGCGAAGACGACCACATCCCACCGATTTCCACAGCAGAAGTTACAAAACAGCTCGAAAAACTGAAGAAGAAAAAAGCAGGACGACCAGACCTCCTAACAAATGAGCTGCTGAAGCAACTACCACCTACCGGAGCACCACTAATAGCGGCCGCTTTCAACGAGATCTTGGCATCTGGCGACTTCCCTCTCACATGGAAACATGCCGAGGTCGTCGCCATACCGAAGGCAGGAAAGGACCCTCGATCACCTGCTAGCTACAGACCAATTAGTCTTTTACCTGCCATATCGAAACTCTTTGAACGTTTGTATATAAAGAGACTTCAGCAGCATGTGGAAGTAGAGCACCTGATACCATACGTTCAGTTCGGCTTTCGCCGAGGCCACTCCACCACCCAGCAGCTACTACGCCTAGTTAAGGAAGCATTCGGCGCCATGGAAAGGAAGGAATTCTTCGGGGCTGTATTTCTGGATGTCTCTCGCGCCTTTGATTGCGTGCGGCACGAGGGACTCCTGTATAAACTCCTAGATATAGGGGTCCCCGTGTCACACGCAACACCCCTGAAGAGCTATCTCGAAAACCGAACATTTCATGTCCGCACTCAAGATGGTACATCGTCCACCAGACCCATCAAAGCAGGAGTACCTCAGGGCAGTGTACTCGGTCTACTGTTATACATATTGTATACATGCGACCTACCATCGACGGCCAGAACACACCTATCTCTATATGCCGATGATACAGCCATCTACTCCCGAAGTATGAATGCTGCACACCTCCAGGCAAGACTGCAACAAGCATGTAATAAGCTGAGTGAACGGGCGACGAAATGGCGATTGTCTTTCAACGTCACGAAGACGCAGGCAATAGCTATTTGCAGAAGACCTCTCCCGCCTAACATCCAGCCCATTGAGATAAGGGGCACTCCAGTCCAATGGTCAAAAACAGCAAAATACCTAGGTGTGACCCTTGATAGGCGATTGAAATGGTAACCTCATATAGAAAACTTTCGAGAGAAAGCCGGGAGAAGAATGGTACAGCTTTACCCACTACTAAACCCATCGTCAACACTACCATCAAGACTGGGGGTGATACTGTACCTCACATTGGTGCGACCAATCTTGGACTACGCCGCTGTTGTGTGGGGCAAACACTGCTCCAACCCACATACAACGGCTACAAAGAATTCAGAACCGTGCTCTGGAAAGGGCACTCCACCTGCCATACTGGTTCTCAACGAACGAACTTCACCAACTCGCAGCGTTACCCTATTTGAGGGACCGATTCAGAACGACTGGCAAAGCCTTCTACGAAAGCACACAACAGCCAGATAACGACCTTGTACGAGAACGTGGACACAGGGTGCCCTACCTAGCCTCCACCAGATGGCCCGACGACCTATGCGAATAACAAAACTACACATCTTGTGCACATATATTTTAAAATTTGTTTTATTTTATTTTATTTATTATTAATTTATTTATCTATTTATTTATTTATTGATTTTATTATTTTATTTTATTAAAAAAAAGAATGAATGTGTGTGAGAATGTGTTAACTGTAATATGAATGAGTGTGTACAATGTATATATCGTGTGAATGTGTGCGCGAATGGGAAAAAAATTAAAAAGAAAAAATATAAAAAATGAAAAACAAAAAATTATTACATTAAAAAACATCCAGCCAATGTCTTTCTAAATCATTTAAAAGAAGAAAAAACAAGACAACCAAATGCTATTGTTTTAATGTCAATTTTTATTATTGAAGGCATAGCCGCATGGCTTGAACTTTTATTTTCAAACTGGGCAATCCTAGATAATATATTCTGCAGCGGCGTGGGAGGAATGATTTGATCGACGTCAAAGAAGGCACTACCTGTACAAAAAATGACATTTATTCACGATCCTGGTTTGGATCTCTGAAAAATGTAGAGTCCTAATGCATTCAGACTGAATTTCCGTACAATGGAAAAGATTAAGCCAAGAGGAATACGTTCCAAATAAACCATTTCCCTGCAAAATAAAATTATGTTTCAAATTTTATCAAAAGATATGCACATAAGAAGTAATACTGGTACGATGAGAAAAAATGGCGTGTTAATTATTTCTGGTAATGGCCCACGAATATGATGGCTCCTTCTTGAAATATATATAAAACAATAACAGACGATTTTGTAAAAAAATACATAGGTGCATGATACTGATGATTTTTGCATAAAAACAAGTGACGATATACGAGGATTTGTAAAGTACACATAGATGAAAATATTGATGTTTTTTAAAACTTGTTTGACAATTTTATTGTTGTTGTTGTGGTCTTCAGTCCTGAGACTGGTTTGATGCAGCCCTCCATGCTACTCTGTCCTGTGCATACTTCTTCATCTCCCAATACGTACTGTAGCCTACATCCTTCTGAATCTGCTTAGTGTATTCATCTCTTGGTCTCCCTCTACGATTTTTACCCTCCACGCTGCCCTCCAATACTAAATTGGTGATCCCTTTATACCTCAGAACATGTCCTACTAACCGATCCCTTCTTCTTGTCAAGTTGTTCCACAAACTCCTCTTCTCCCCAATCCTATTCAATACTTCCTCATTAGTTACGCGATCTACCCATCTAATCCTCAGCATTCTTCTGTAGCACCACATTTCAAAGGCTTCTATTCTCTTCTTGTCCAAACTATTTATCGTCCATGTTTCACTTCCATACATGGCTACACTCCATACAAATACTTTCAGAAACGACTTCCTGACATTTAAATCTATACTCGATGTTAACAAAGTTCTCTTCTTCAGAAACGCTTGCCTTGCCATTGCCAGTCTACATTTTATATCCTCCCTACTTCGACCATCATCAGTTACTTTGCTCCTCAAATAGCAAAACTCATTTACTACTTTAAGTGTCTCATTTCCTAATCTAATTCCCTCAGCATCGCCCGACTTAATTCGACTACATTCCATTATCCTCGTATTGCTTTTGTTGATGTTCATCTTACATCCTCGTTTCAAGACACTGTCCATTCCGTTCAACTGCTCTTTCAAGTCCTTTGCTGTCTCTGACAGAATTACAATGTCATCGGCAAACCTTAAAGTTTTTATTTCTTCTCCATGGATTTTAATTCCTACTCCGAATTTTCCTTTTGTTTCCTTTACTGCTTGCTCAATATACAGATAGAATAACATCGGAGAGAGGCTACAACCCTGTCTCACTCCCTTCCCAACCACTGCTTCCCTTTCATGCGCCTCGACTATTATAACTGCCATTTGGTTTCTATACAAATTGTAGACGCGTTTCGCTTCCTATATTTTACCCCTGTCACCATCAGAATTTGAAAGAGAGTATTCCAGTCAACATTGTCAAAAGCTTTCTCTAAGTCTACAAATGCTAGAAATGTAGGTTTGCCTTTCCTTAATCTAGCTTCTAAGATAAGTCGTAGGGTCAGTATTGCCTCACATGTTCCAATATTTCTACGGAATCCAAACTGATCTTCCCCTAGGTTGGCTTCTACTAGTTTTTTCATTCGTCTGTAAAGAATTCGCGTTAGTACTTTGCAGCCGTGACTTATTAAACTGATAGTTCGGTAATTTTCACATCTGTCAACACCTGCTTTCTTTGGGATTGGAATTATTATATTCTTCTTGAAGTCTGAGGGTATATCGCCTGTTTCATACATCTTGTTCACCAGATGGTACAGTTTTGTCAGGACTGGCTCTCCCAAGGCCGTCAGCAGTTCTAATGGAATGTTGTCTACTCCCGGGGCCTTGTTTCGACTCAGGTCTTTCAGTGCTCTGTCAAACTCTTCACGCGGTATCTTATCTCCCATTTCATCTTCATCTACATCCTCTTCCATTTCCAGAATATTGTACTCAAGTATGTCGCCCTTGTATAGACCCTCTATATACTCCTTCCACATTTCAGCTTTCCCTTCTTTGCTTAGAACTGGGTTTCCATCTGAGCTCTTGATATTCATAAAAGTGGTTCTCTTTTCTCCAAAGGTCTCCATAATTTTCCTGTAGGCAGTATCTATCTCACCCCTAGTGAGATAATCCTCTACATCTTTACATTTGTCCTCTAGCCATCCCTGCTTAGCCATTTTGCACTTCCTGTCGATCTCATTTTTGAGACGTTTGTATTCCTTTTTGCCTGCTTCATTTACTGCATTTTTATATTTTCTCCTTTCATCAATTAAATTCAATATGTCTTCTGTTACCCAAGGATTTCTACTTGCCCTCATCTTTTTACCTACTTGATCCTCTTCTGCCTTCACTACTTCATCCCTCAAAGTTACCCATTCTTCTTCTACTGTATTTCTTTCCCCCATTCCTGTCAATTGTTCCCTTATGCTCTCCCTGAAACTCTGTACAACCTCTGGTTTAGTCAGTTTATCCAGGTCCCATGTCCTTAAATTCCCACCTTTTTGCAGTTTCTTAGGTTTTAATCTACAGTTCATAACCAATAGATTGTGGTCAGAGTCCACATCTGCCCCTGGAAATGTCTTACAATTTAAAACCTGGTTCCTAAATCTCTGTCTTAGCATTATATAATCTATCTGATACCTTTTAGTATCGCCAGGATTCTTCCAGGTATACAACCTTCTTTTATGATTCTTGAACCAAGTGTTAGCTATGATTAAGTTATGCTCTGTGCAAAATTCTACCAGGCGGCTTCCTCTTTCATTTCATAGCCCCAATCCATATTCACCTACTATGTTTCCTTCTCTCCCTTTTCCTACTCTCGAATTCCAGTCACCCATGACTATTAAATTTTCGTCTCCATTCACTACCTGAATAATTTCTTGTATCTCATCATACATTTCATCAATTTCTTCGTCATCTGCAGAGCTAGTTGGCATATAAACTTGTACTACTGTTGTAGGCATGGGCTTTGTGTCTATCTTGGCCACAATAATGCGTTCACTAAGTTGTTTGTAGTAGCTTACCAGAACTCCTATTTTTTTTATTCATTATTAAACCTACTCCTGCATTACCCCTATTTGATTTTGTATTTATGACCCTGTATTCACCTGACCAAAAGTCTTGTTCCTCCTGCCACCAAACTTCGCTAATTCCCACTATATCTAACTTTAACCTATCCATTTCCCTTTTTAATTTTTCTAACCTACCTGCCCGATTAAGGGATCAGACATTCCACGCTCCGATCTGTAGATCGCCAGTTTTCTTTCTCCTGATAACGACATCCTCTTGAGTAGTCCCCGCCCAGAGATCCGAATGGGGGACTATTTTACCTCTGGAGTATTTTACCCAAGAGGACGCCATCATCATTTAACCATACAGTAAAGCTGCATGCCCTTGGGTAAAATTACGGCTGTAGTTACCCCTTGCTTTCAGCCGTTCGCAGTACCAGCACAGCAAGCCCGTTTTGGTTATTGTTACAAGGCCAGATCAGTCAATCATCCAGACTGTTGCTCCTGCAACTACAGAAAAGGCTGCTGCCCCTCTTCAGGAACCACACGTTTGTCTGGCCTCTCAACAGATACCCCTCCGTTGTGGTTGCACCTACGGTACTGCTATCTGTGTCGCTGAGGCACGCAAGCCTTCCCACCAACGGCAAGGTCTATGGTTCATGGGGGGGGGGGGGGGGGGACAATTTTATATTATAGTTAAAATACAGTCACTCTTGAATGTTAATGATGCCATAGGGTAATGGTGATGCCAGCTGACACACAAAACAAATGTGATGGTTTTGCGATGATGAGTATAACTGTGGGGTCTTGCTGAACTGCAGGTAGCGACTAGAAGTAAGCAAGGGGGATGAAGGGGGGGAGCAGAAAATGGGAGGATGGTTTGAGGTTGAGCATTGTGATTAGGGTGGAATGAGGGGTATATCTCGGGACGTATTTCACGCTGGAGCTGGGAATCGGTTAAAATTCCTGCGTGAGAGAATGGATAAGGCATGGAGTTGCATGGAAGGTGGAAAATGGATGTAGTGACGCAGCAAGGTGCCTAGATTGGTGATTAGTGGATGGGGAATTGGGTCTTGGGACTGGGTTTTGCGATTGATGTATTGTATCCGAAGTGCTCTAGGAAGAGAAGATGGAGTGGGAAGTGGATGAAGTGGTACAGGATGCCAATTGGGGAAGTTAGACGGATGCGGAAGGCGAGCCAGAGTGCATATCTTTCCAGGATTTCAAGGGGCAAAAGAGATTATCTGAGACAGAGATCCAGGCAATCTGGGGCTGGCGAGGTTTTTCGCTTGTATAGCCACAATTGCGGCCTCTGGCACCTATTAGAGAGGGCCAAATCGATGTGTGTGTAGAAGGTGATTGGGCAGCTCATAGGAGCTCCGGATCGCCGCAGGACTGAATGACGTCAGGTGGTGAGAGGATACAGCACCACATTTGAAACTGCCGCTCCCACCTCCCTACAAGCATCAAGCATTCATCGTTGCTTCCTTTCGACATACAAAGCCCGCCCGTGAGTCATAATGGATGTGTACCCCTGGTCTCTGTTACAACTGTTGCTGTTCATTTTAATCTCAGCCACCTTTTTTACGACTGAATCTCAGTGTGTTGACGCATGAGCCAAGACTGTCGTCTTTTCAAACAGTATTCTGTGTCCGTTTTCCAGGCAGATATGGCCGACTTGTAGGGAGATGGAAGCGGCAGTTTCAAACATGGCACCACCTGGCGTCACTCTTTCCCGAGGCAGGCCGGAGCTGCTATGAGCTGCCCAATCACCTTCCGCGCATGCATCGTTTCGGCCCTCTCTGATTGGTGCCAAAGGCCGCAATCGTGGCTATATAAGCGGAAAACTGTGTCTGCCCCAGCAGTCAGTGGTTTTACTCCTGACGACGATGGCGGACATGGCCATTGAAAGCTCGAGAACTTTATTCGAATTGACACAGTTTGAAAAACAAAAAGATATTATTCAGAAATGCTGCCACGAAAGACTACAAGGACATTTTACTCCCTTGAAATTGACAAAGATCACCGTACATTATTCCTGTCTTCATTTCTTTGCTCCCAATATTTTCAGCACTTCTCCTTTGTTCATTTTGCCCAGTTTTGGACCACTTTATTTCAACAATGTATTTCTTTGAGCTTTAGCTTGCTACCACTATTATCACATTTGAATTCTGTGAGGCTCTTTCTTTTTTCAGATCGTGTCTTAACAGTTTCCAACTTTCTCTTTTCTTGGAAAGGCTCGTGTGTTCCAGACTTTTCCTAGAAAATGTTTTGTTCCTAGACATCATCATTTGCAATCTCCACTTCTGTAAGATCTCATCCCATGGACTAGGGTCCATTGGCTGTTTTGGTCCAGAGAATTAGGTCAAAATTATCTTGCTCGTCTATTCAGGTTTATTAACTTACGTGTTCATAAAAAGGAATCATCCTCTAATGCTTCGTGTGTGTAGCCATTTCCAGTTGCAAGTACAATTCGTTGTTATGCCATATTCCAAAGTCATCACTAGTTGTTGTTGGGCCCAAGACCTTCCTTAAAATATTTATTTCCTGGCCTCTAGCATCTCACTGAAATCCTTCATATTAATTATGAGGGTTAATACTGTGTACAGTGCTTCTTCTACATCTACATCTACATCTATACTCCGCGAGCCACCTTACGGTGTGTGGCGGAGGGTACTTATTGTACCACTATCTGATCCCCCCTTCCTTGTTCCATTCACGAATTGTGCGTGGGAAGAACGACTGCTTGTAAGTCTCCGTATTTGCTCTAATTTCTCGGATCTTTTCGTTGTGATCATTACGCGAGATATATGTGGGCGGTAGTAATATGTTGCCCATCTCTTCCCGGAATGTGCTCTCTCGTAATTTCGATAATAAACCTCTCCGTATTGCGTAACGCCTTTCTTGAAGTGTCCGCCACTGGAGCTTGTTCAGCATCTCCGTAACGCTCTCGCGCTGACTAAATGTCCCCATGACGAATCGCGCTGCTTTTCGCTGGATCATGTCTATCTCTTCTATTAATCCAACCTGGTAAGGGTCCCATACTGATGAGCAATACTCAAGAATCGGACGAACAAGCGTTTTGTAAGCTACTTCTTTCGTCGATGAGTCACATTTTCTTAGAATTCTTCCTATGAATCTCAACCTGGCGCCTGCTTTTCCCACTATTTGTTTTATGTGATCATTCCACTTCAGATCGCTCCGGATAGTAACTCCTAAGTATTTTACGGTCGTTACCGCTTCCAATGATTTACCACCTATGGCATAATCGTACTGGAATGGATTTCTGCCCCTATGTATGCGCATTATATTACATTTATCTACGTTTAGGGAAAGCTGCCAGCTGTCGCACCATGCATTAATCCTCTGCAGGTCCTCCTGGAGTACGTACGAGTCTTCTGATGTTGCTACTTTCTTGTAGACAACCGTGTCATCTGCAAATAGCCTCACGGAGCTACCGATGTTGTCAACTAAGTCATTTATGTATATTGTAAACAATAAAGGTCCTATCACGCTTCCCTGCGGTACTCCCGAAATTACCTCTACATCTGCAGATTTTGAACCGTTAAGAATGACATGTTGTGTTCTTTCTTCTAGGAAATCCTGAATCCAATCACAAACCTGGTCCGATATTCCGTAAGCTCGTATTTTTTTCACTAAACGTAAGTGCGGAACCGTATCAAATGCCTTCCTGAAGTCCAGGAATACGGCATCAATCTGCTCGCCAGTGTCTACGGCACTGTGAATTTCTTGGGCAAATAGGGCGAGCTGAGTTTCACATGATCTCTGTTTGCGGAATCCATGTTGGTTATGATGAAGGAGATTTGTATTATCTAAGAACGTCATAATACGAGAACACAAAACATGTTCCATTATTCTACAACAGATTGACGTAAGCGAAATAGGCCTATAATTATTCGCATCTGATTTATGACCCTTCTTGAAAATGGGAACGACCTGCGCTTTCTTCCAGTCGCTAGGTACTTTACGTTCTTCCAGCGATCTACGATAAATTGCTGATAGAAAGGGGGCAAGTTCTTTAGCATAATCACTGTAGAATCTTAAGGGTATCTCGTCTGGTCCGGATGCTTTTCCGCTACTAAGTGATAGCAGTTGTTTTTCAATTCCGATATCGTTTATTTCAATATTTTCCATTTTGGCGTCCGTGCGACGGCTGAAGTCAGGGACCGTGTTACGATTTTCCGCAGTGAAACAGTTTCGGAACACTGAATTCAGTATTTCTGCCTTTCTTCGGTCGTCCTCTGTTTCGGTGCCATCGTGGTCAACGAGTGACTGAATAGGGGATTTAGATCCGCTTACCGATTTTACATATGACCAAAACTTTTTAGGGTTCTTGTTTAGATTGTTTGCCAATGTTTTATGTTCGATTCGTTGAATGCTTCTCTCATTGCTCTCTTTACGCTCTTTTTCGCTTCGTTCAGCTTTTCCTTATCAGCTATGATTCGACTACTCTTAAACCTATGATGAAGCTTTCTTTGTTTCCGTAGTACCTTTCGTACATGATTGTTATACCACGGTGGATCTTTCCCCTCGCTTTGGACCTTAGTCGGTACGAACTTATCTAAGGCGTACTGGACGATGTTTCTGAATTTTTTCCATTTTTGTTCCACATCCTCTTCCTCAGAAATGAACGTTTGATGGTGGTCACTCAGATATTCTGCGATTTGTGCCCTATCACTCTTGTTAAGCAAATATATTTTCCTTCCTTTCTTGGCATTTCTTATTACACTTGTAGTCATTGATGCAACCACTGACTTATGATCACTGATACCCTCTTCTACATTCACGGAGTCGAAAAGTTCCGGTCTATTTGTTGCTATGAGGTCTAAAACGTTAGCTTCACGAGTTGGTTCTCTAACTATCTGCTCGAAGTAATTCTCGTTGAATTAATTTTGTTTTATTAGTGACGTGATTGTACTGTACAGTGGACGATGTTTCTTTTGTTGAGGGTCTGTGACTGGTATTGTCACTTTTACTTGGGTCGTGTTTGTGGTATCTCCTTTTTTCTGCTTTGTGATCACTGTGAACGTATAGATTACAGAGGATATGGGGTTAGCTGTTCCACAGATTAGTACTGCCCGGTACTTGTGTTTGTACAGCTTTGTACTCTCTGACTATGAGTGGATGCAGCTATCTTCACAATCTATCGTAAATTCTAAAGAAGAAAAACAAAAATCAAAGAAAAGCAAGAAAAAACGGAGACACTACGAAGGAATTATCCGAATGGAACGAAAATCGGTAGATGTAATGTGCGTGTACAGACAAATAAATGATTACAATTTCAGAAAAATTGGATGATTTATTCAAATGAAAGAGCTTCACAAATCTAGCAAGTCAACCACACACTGATCGACCTCTGGCACTTCTGAAAGCGGTCATGCGGCTTGGCATCGATTGGTAGAGTTATTAGATGTTCTCCTGAGGGATATCATGACAAACTCTGTCCAATTGGCGCTTTAGATCGTCGAAATACCGAGCTGGTTGGAGGGCGCTGCCGACTATGCTCTAAGCGTTCTCAACTGGGGAGAGATCAGGCGACCTACGCCAAGGTAGGATTTGACAAGCTGCAGAAACTCTCGCCGCGTACAGGCAGGCACTGTCTTGCTGAAATATAAGCCCAAGATGGTATGCCGTGAAGGGTAACAAAATGAGGAGTGGAATATCGTCGACTTACCTCTGGGCTGTAAGGGTGGCGTGGCTGAGAACCAAACGGGTCCTTCTTTGAAAAGAAATGGCACCCTAAATCATCACTCCTGGTTTTCGGACCGTATGGCGGGCGATAATCAGGCTGGTAGCCCACCGCCGTCCGGGGCGTCTCGAGAAGCGTCTTCGGCCAGGGATCTCATTGTCTTCAGGTATGAGTACCGCTTCGAACCGCGCACAGATGACCAGAAGAGGCGTACCCGAGACGCCCCGGACAGCTGTGAGATACCAACCCGACTGTCGCCGCCAAACCGTCCGACAGCTGGGAGTGAAGGTCTAGAGTGCCATTTCTTTTCTTACAAGGGAACCTCCTCATCGCACCCCCCTCAGATTTAGTTATAAGTTGGCACAGGGATAGGCCTTGAAAAACTGTACACAGATCAATCGAGGAAACGGGAAGAAGTTGTGTGGAACTATGAAAAAAATAAGCAAAATATACAAACTGAGTAGTCGATGTGCAAGCTAGGCAACATTAAGGAGCGTGTTAGCTTACGAGCGCCGTGGTCCCGTGGTTAGCGTGAGCAGCTGCGGAACGACAGGTCGTGGGTTCGAATCTTCTCTCGTGTGAGAAGTTTAATTTTTTATTTTCAGATAATTATCAAAGTTCAGGCATTCACACATAATCAACTTCGCTCTCCAAAATTCCAGGACATGTTCAGATTTGCTTGGACACATACAGGATTTGACGGTCTACGCACGGAAACATTTGAAAACGTAAAAAAACATATGTTTTGACAGAGCACAGGGAAAACTGTGCGACTGTGAAACTGTTGCATTCATTTGATGCAATTTATGTGACAAACTCTTATGTTTTCATCACTTTTTTGGGAGTGATTATCACATCCACAAGAAAACCTAAATCGGGTAAGTTAGAAGAATCTTTTTATCCATTCGCCAAGTGTACAAGTTAGGTGGGTCGACAACATATTCCTGTCATGTGACGCACATGCCGTCACCAGTGTCGTAAAGAATATATCAGACGTGTTTTCCTGTGGAGGAATCGGTTGATCTATGACCTTGCGATCAAATGTTTTCGGTTCCTATTGGACAGGCACGTGCTTTCGTCTACTAATCGCACGGTTTTGCGGTGCGGTCGCAAAACACAGACACTAAACTTATTACAGTGAACAGAGACGTCAAAGAATGAACGGACAGATCGTAACTTTGCTAAAATCAAGAAAGTAAAATTTTCACTCGAGGGAGTATTCGAACCAAGGACCTTTCGTTCCGCAGTTGCTCACTCTAACCACGAGACCACGGCGCTCATCAGCTAAAGTTGTCCGTTATGTTGCCTATCTTGCACATGGACTACTCAGTTTGAATATTTTGCTTATTTTTTCATAGTTCCAGACAACTTCTTCCTGTTTTCTCGATTGATCTGTGTTCAGTTTTTCAAGGCCTATCCACTGTGTCAATTTATAACTAAATCTGAGGGGGGTGCGATGGGGAGGTTCCCTTGTTAGCAGGACTCATTTGGTTTTCATTCGCGGCACCCTTACAGCACAGCGGTACTTCGGGGACATTCTAAGCCCCCTTTTATTGCCTTTCACGGCAATTCGTCTTGGGCACATTTTGCAGCAAGATAATGCCCGCCAGCACACGGCGAGAGTTTCTACTGCTTGTCCTTGTGCTTGTCAAAACCTACGTTGGCCAGAAAGCTCACTGGAGATCTACCCAGCTGAAAACGTTCGGTGTATTCTGGGCAGGGTCCTCCAACCAGCTCGGGATAGAATTTACCAGTTGGATAGAATTTGGCACGATATTCCTCATGAGGGTATCCAATAACTCTGTGAATCATCTCCAAACCGAATAACTGCCTGGAGAAAGGCCCGAGGCAGACGAACACGTTATTGACTTGCTCATTTTGTGAAGCTCTTTCTCTTGGCCGGCCGGTGTGGCCGTGCGGTTCTAGGCGCTACAGTCTGGAACCGCGCAACCGCTACGGTCGCAAGTTCGAATCCTGCCTCGGGCACGGATGTGTGTGATGTCCTTAGGTTAGTTAGGTTTAAGTAGTTCTAAGTTCTAGGGGACTGATGACCTCAGAAATTAAGTCCCGTAGTGCTCAGAGCCATTTTTGAATAAATCATCCAATTTTTCTCGGATTGAAATCACTTGTTTCTCTGTACATGTACATCACATTTACCGGTTTCCGCCCCATTGGAATAGTTTCTTCGTGGGGCGTTTTTGCTAGCCTGGCATGAAACGACGCGGGTCAGCCGGTCTGCCACTTCCAAATGGCTTTGAGCACTATGGGAGTCAACATCTTCTGTCATCAGTCCCCTAGAACTTAGAACTACTTAAACCTAACTAACCTAAGGACATCGCACACATCCATGCCCGAGGCAGGATTCGAACCTGCGACCGTAGCAGTCCCGTGGTTCCAGACTGTAGCGCCTAGAACCGTACGGCCATCGCGGCCGGCCTGCCACTTCCACATACTGTCACCGAAAGCACGCCCCTCGTTTCTGTGTTGCCCCCTTTGGGTAGCGAGACGGCACCTCGGGATGTTCCGTGTTGTTCCGGTATCTGCTGTCCTCGGGATTGACGACCCGCCGGTCCCGCGAGGAGGCTGCAGCCGGCGTTCCGCTAGTGGCACGACTTCCGTTCCGGACCCTGTGTGGCTGCCTTCCTGGTCTCGGTGTAGCAGTCCGGGGCTCGTGTAACAGAACGCGCCAACAGTTCTCATTTCTAACATTTTGCATCTATTACAGCGAATCACATTCATAGTTATTGGAAAACAGTTTTGCTACCTGTTTCACTAATTACTTACTTTTATGACTTAGGATTTGGATTTTTAATTCATTGTCTAGCACAACGAACAAAGATGATGATGTGCACAGAGACACAGTATTCAACGAGAAGTACCTATTCTATAGTCGTAAGTAAAATCGCAAGAAAAGTATCCCACTCGTAAAATCAGCGAAAGAAAAACATCAGTACAATGAGACATCAGTGCTTTGACAAAAGATTGGGCTAGAAGCTCTCTACCGGCTCCAATCACTACATTTCTGTTTTTAAAATCTATGAAAATAAAGATTTTCAGAAACGCTTCCTGACAAAATACTCATGCATACAGAAGTGGAAAAGAAAACGAAAGGCCGGGTTTTGATTGTATCTGATGTTATTTCACTGTTTACAAAATGGTATCAAATCAACAAAAACTTGGCAGTATGAGCCCTCTTATCGGTACGACCTTGCACCCCCTCTCGCTGGATGTGTTCATCGATTTGATTGAGAAGGGCTTCATAGACCCGTTGTACCCTATCTAGAGGCAAGTTAGCCCACAAAATGTTGTAATTGGTCCCTGATACCACGTGTACCGGCACGGGACGGAGTTGACACCTGAGCTGGTTCAATTGGTTCAAATGGCTCTGAGCACTATGGGACTTAACATCTGAGGTCATCAGTACCCTAGACTTAGAACTCTTTAAACCTAACTAACCCAAGGACATCATACACATCCATGCCCGAAGCAGGATTCGAACCTGCGACCGTAGCAGCAGCGCGGTTCCAGACTGAAGCGCCCAAGCTGGTACCAGACATGCTCTGTCAGGGACAGATGTGGTGATCTTGCTGGCTGTGGGAGTATCTGAACATGGCGCGAACTGTTCATAGAGACACGAGTCATGTGTAGACGAGGGACAGCCATTGTCGTGTTGAAAAGTGACACCATCACACTGTCCCATGAGAGGTAACACATACGGAAGCACGATGTCCGTGAAGTACTACTGTGACGTCAGTCCGCACAATCACTACCAACCTGACCTGAAGTCAAACCCGATGGCTGCTCACACCATCAAGCCTGTAATTCTCCAAAGTACTGGGTGAAGGGGATGTCTCCCAAGATCGCCACCATACTCGCCAGCGACGGTCGTCTGCGGTACTGCACAACAGCGATTCGTCGCTGAACAAAACGCGACGACATTTATCAGCAGTCCACGATTCCATTCCAAATGCAGCCGTTTGAGTTGTGGTGTTAATGACAGCCTACGAGTGGGGTAGTAATTCCCTAGTTCGGCTGCTGTTAGTCTCAGACTAATGGTGTGGGATCACGCAGAGAGTCCGTTACATTTTCTTGGACGGCAGGCTCAGACGTGAAGGGTTTAGGGTGTGCATGGTGCACAGTGCAGCGATCCTCTCTTGTGGTGATGGGATGTGGTCGACTGGAACGTTGCCGACCATTGTGATTGCCCTCATGTTCCCAAGCAGTCCAACATCAGGCCACTGTCACATACTAATGCCTCACAGATCTGGTTACTGGACGATTCTATCAGCTGACCAAATGGAGACCCACAACGAGCGCTCTTCCAAACTCTGCCAGTTTCTGATAACGCTGTCTCACAAGATAATGCGGCATCTCAGTGTCTTCCACAACGATTACTCATCATCTGAGACTGTTGACGTCTCTTATATACCCTCTCTACACACTCTGGTGGCCGTTCTATGTGTCACAGTGTATTGTAACTTGTCATTTGCATACCTGACAATGGTGGGTACGTCTATGAAGTAACACTGACATCTGACCTTATCTTCTGGGTGCTTCCCCTTTATTTGTGAGCTAGTGTTCAGCAATACAAATGTTAAAACAAGCAATTTGAACTTGTAATACTAAATTACGATACAGATTATCAGAGAAATAACTCCATAGTACCAAAGATAAAATACATTAAATCCATACTTTGCATTATTCCTGCGTACAGTCACTCCAAAACAATATCTGATACAGCTGTTTGGCTGACAATCTGTTGCGTGACTTTGACAATGGACTGCCTGCCTCTGAAAATTAGCGCTCATCGTGCGCTGATGTGGCTGGAATAGTCAGGTACTCGTGGGCCACCGTTTGCAGCGGGAGTATAAGACTTTCATGTGTTCCCATTGCACTAAACTAAAGGATTAACCCCGCAGTGGTGATACAGATGTCGAATAAATTATATTTCCATTTTTTGATCAGCTAGACCAAGTTCGAAAGAGGTGACTCTTACATCTTTTTTTATTTTGTTTGCTTTGTGTCTTATCATGAACGTTTCAAAAGAAGAAGCATTGCATGGTTTGCAGTTGTTGTTGCCAGCGGAGGCAGGCAGATTATCTGCTGATAAATGCCTAAACGGCTTGTTTTAACTATTGCCATAGTAGAAGCTCTTGTTTTCTGAAAATGTATATTTTTGAATCTTGGGCGAAGCTACGAGGATATTGGGGCAAACATTTTGGGTAAATAATAAAAACGTAATAATCATCGCTAGAACCATTTGATATGATACCTGGTATGAAGTACTGATAGGAGTGAAAGTATCAATTGAAATGTTTCAAGTTAGTAAGTATCAGTAGGTATCTCGTGAGAGTTCTGGCCGAGGTAACGATCTTATCTCAGGGAGAATGGTATCAGGTTACATACTGGGGCTACTGGACGAGGTCATCCATACTTCTCTCTCTCCTCCCCTTGGGAACCACTGCTCCCCCTACCACCTAAGGCAGTTGTGAGAAGTAACCCAGGAAATACCGTCTTTCCACCTACTCGAGGTAAAGAATCTAAGTATCTTTAAATAAAGTCACTCGTTTCCAGATGAACTGTATATGCTGTTTTTGTTATAGTAATACGTCTTTTTTTCTTTTTTTTGTCATCAGTCTACTGACTGGTTTGATGCGGCCCGCCACGAATTCCTTTCCTGTGCTAACCTCTTCATCTCAGAGTAGCACTTGCAACCTACGTCCTCAATTATTTGTTTGACGTATTCCAATCTCTGTCTTCCTCTACAGTTTTTGCCCTCTACAGCTCCCTCTAGTACCATGGAAGTCATTCCCTCATGTCTTAGCAGATGTCCTATCATCCTGTCCCTTCTCCTTATCAGTGTTTTCCACATATTCCTTTCCTCTCCGATTCTGCGTAGAACCTCCTCATTCCTTACCTTATCAGTCCACCTAATTTTCAACATTCGTCTATAGCACCACATCTCAAATACTTCGATTCTCTTCTGTTCCGGCTTTCCCACAGTCCATGTTTCGCTACCATATACAATGCTGTACTCCAGACATACATCCTCAGAAATTTCTTCCTCAAATTAAGGCCGGTATTTGATATTAATAGACTTCTTTTGGCCAGAAATGCCTTTTTTGCCATAGCGAGTCTGCTTTTGATGTCCTCCTTGCTCCGTCCGTCACTGGTTATTTTACTGCCTAGGTACAGAATTCCTTAACTTCATTGACTTCGTGACCATCAATCCTGATGTTAAGTTTCTCGCTGTTCTCATTTCTACTACTTCTCATTACCTTCGTCTTTCTCCGATTTACTCTCAAACCATACTGTGTACTCATTAGACTGTTCATTCCGTTCAGCAGATCATTTAATTCTTCTTCACTTTCACTCAGGATAGCAATGTCATCAGCGAATAGTATCATTGATATCCATTCACCTTGTATTTTAATTCCACTCCTGAACCTTTCTTTTATTTCCATCATTGCTTCCTCGACGTACAGATTGAAGAGTAGGGGCGAAAGCCTACAGCCTTGTCTTACACCCTTCTTAATACGAGCACTTCGTTCTTGATCGTCCACTCTTATTATTCCCTCTTGGTTGTTGTACATATTGTATATGACCCGTCTCTCCCTATAGCATACCCCTACTTTTTTCAGAATCTCGAACAGCTTGCACCATTTTATATTGTCGAACGCTTTTTCCAGGTCGACAAATCCTATGAAAGTGTCTTGATTTTTCTTTAGCCTTGCTTCCATTATTAGCCGTAACGTCAGAATTGCCTCTCTCGTCCCTTTACTTTTCCTAAAGCCAAACTGATCGTCACCTAGCGCATTCTCAATTTTCTTTTCCATTCTTCTGTATATTATACTTGTAAGCAGCTTCGATGCATGAGCTGTTAAGCTGATTGTGCGATAATTCTCGCACTTGTCAGCTCTTGTCGTCTTCGGTATTGTGTGGATGATGCTTTTCCGAAAGTCAGATGGTATAACGCCAGACTCATATAATGTACACACCAACGTGAATAGTCGTTAATAGTCGTTTTGTTGCCACTTCCCCCAATGATTTTAGAAATTCTGATGGAACGTTATCTATCCCTTCTGCCTTATTTGGCCGTAAGTCCTCCAAAGCTCTTTTAAATTCCGATTCTAATACTGGATCCCCTATCTCTTCTAAATCGACTCCTGTTTCTTCTTCTATCACATCAGACAAATCTTCCCCCTCATAGAGGCTTTCAATGTATTCTTTCCACCTATCTGCTCTCTCCTCTGCATTTAACAGTGGAATTCCCGTTGCACTCTTAATGTTACCACCGGTGCTTTTAATGTCACCAAAGGTTGTTTTGACTTTCCTATATGCTGAGTCTGTCCTTCCGACAATCATATCTTTTTCGATGCCTTCACATTTTTCCTGCAGCCATTTCGTCTTAGCTTCCCTGCACTTCCTATTTATTTCATTCCTCAGAGACTTGTATTTCTGTATTCCTGATTTTCCCGGAACATGTTTGTACTTCCTCCTTTCATCAATCAACTGAAGTATTTCTTCTGTTACCCATGGTTTCTTCGCAGCTACCTTCTTTGTACCTATGTTTTCCTTCCCAACTTCTGTGATGACCCTTTTTAGAGATGTCCATTCCTCTTCAACTGTACTGCCTACTGCGCTATTCCCTATTGCTGTATCTATAGCGTTAGAGAACTTCAAACGTATCTCGTCATTCCTTAGTACTTCCGTATCCCACTTCTTTGCGTATTGAGTCTTCCTGACTAATGTCTTGAACTTCAGCCTACTCTTCATCACTACTATATTGTGATCTGAGTCTATATCTGCTCCTGGGTACGCCTTACAATCCAGTATCTGATTTCGGAATCTCTGTCTGACCATGATGTAATCTAATTGAAATCTTCCCGTATCTCCCGGCCTTTTCCAAGTATACCTCCTCCTCTTGTGATTCTTGAACAGGGTATTCGCTATTACTAACTGAAACTTGTTACAGAACTCAATTAGTCTTTCTCCTCTTTCATTCCTTGTCCCAAGCCCATATTCTCCAGTAACCTTCTCTTCTACTCCTTCCCCTACAACTGCATTCCAGTCGCCCATGACTATTAGATTTTCGTTCCCCTTTACATACTGCATTACCCTTTCAATATCCTCATCCACTTTCTCTATCTGTTCATCTTCAGCTTGCGACGTCGGCATGTATACCTGAACTATCGTTTTCGGTGTTGGTCTGCTGTCGATTCTGATTAGAACAACCCGGTCACTGAACTGTTCACAGTAACACACCCTCTGCCCTACCTTCCTATTCATAACGAATTCTACACCTGTTATACTATTTTCTGCTGCTGTTGATATTACCCGATACTCATCTGACCAGAAAGCCTTGTCTTCCTTCCACTTCACTTGACTGACCCTTACTATATCTAGATTGAGCCTTTGCATTTCCCTTTTCAGATTTTCTAGTTTCCCTACCACGTTCAAGCTTCTGACATTCTACACCCCGACTCGTAGAACGTTATCCTTTCGTTGATTATTCAATCTTTTTCTCATGGTAACCTCCCCCTTGGCAGTCCCCTCCCGGAGATCCGAATGGGGGACTATTCCGGAATCTTTTGCCAATGGAGAGATCATCATGACACTTCTTCAATTACAGCCCACATGTCCTGTGGATACACGTTACGTGTCTTTAATGCAGTGGTTTCCATTGCCTTCTGCATCCTCATGTTGTTGATCATTGCTGATTCTTCCGCCTTTAGGGGCAATTTCCCACCCCTAGGACAAGAGAGTGCCCTGAACCTCTATCCGCTCCTCCGCCCTCTTTGACAAGGCCGTTGGCAGAATGAGGCTGACTTCTTATGCCGGAAGTCTTCAGCCGCCAATGCTGATTATTTATCAAAATTTAGGCAGTGGCGGGGATCGAACCCGGGACCGAAAACGTTTTGATTACAAATTAAAGACGCTACCCCTAGACCACGTAGAAAATTCAAAACTGTCATTTAAAGCAGACTTTATATTTCTCTGATCTGAGAAGTCCGTAAATCAGTGTTCAGTTCTGTAAAATACATTTCTTTTGGAAACAAGAATACAATTCCAAAATTATTTATTTTCAAAAGAAATGTCTTGAATCGAAGTTTAACTTCCCTTAGGTATAACTGCCCTCACCAGCTCTAAGATAATACACTGAACAGCCAAGGAAACTGGTACACCTGCCCAATATCGTGTAGGAGAAGTGCCGCAACAAGACGTGGCATGGACTAGACAAACTTCTATGCGATTTCAGTGTTTCTCGGCGTATTCCACTGATGAATTCTTCTCGGGTTATCAGCCGAGTGGTGGCGTCGTCTTGTCGCAACGTTTCAATGAGTTTCGTACCCATCACCTTCGCCAGCCACCACTCGGCTGATAACCCGAGAAGAATTCATCAGTAGACTAATGTCTGAAGTAGTGCTGGAGGTAACTGACATCATGGATCCAC
Source organism: Schistocerca americana (assembly GCF_021461395.2). Classification (NCBI taxonomy): domain Eukaryota; kingdom Metazoa; phylum Arthropoda; class Insecta; order Orthoptera; family Acrididae; genus Schistocerca; species Schistocerca americana. The sequence goes on along the minus strand of NC_060122.1, from coordinate 713,530,960 downwards.
CAGGGCTGTCCATAAATCCGTAAGTGTACGAGGGGGTGGAGATCTCATCTGACCAATATGTTCCAAAGTATCTCAGATATGCTCTGGGGAGTTTGTTGCCCAGCGGGAGTGTTTGACCTCAGAAGAGTGTTCCTGGAGCGACTCTGTAGCAATTCTGGACGTGTGGGGTGTCGCATTGTCATGTTGGAATTGCCCAAGTCCGTCGGAATGCACAATGGAAATGAATGGATGCAGGTGATCAGACGGGGAGCTTACGTACATGTCACCTGTCGGAGTCGTATCTAGACGTATCAGGGGTCCCATATCACTCTAACTGCACACAACCCACACCATAACAGAGCACCCACCAGCTTGAACAGTCCCTGCTGACATGCAGTGTCCATGGATTCATGATGTCACAGTTCGGATTCCAGAAGGGTTACTCGACTGAGAATGCTATCTACACATTTACCCATTTAATAGTACAAGCCCTAAATAACAAATTATCACCACTTGGTATTTTTTGTGATCTCTCCAAGGCATTTATTTAACTGTGTGGGTCATGTCACACTCATAGAAAAACTCAGGTTTTATGCAACACATCATACTTAATGAACAGAAAGCAAAAAGTTGTGCTAAATAGCACAAATAATGTTGAGAGGGTGCTAAATTCTAGTGAATGGGGAGTTATCACAAAGGGAGTCCCACAGGGTTCAATTTTAGGTCCTCTGCTGTTCCTTATTCATTTGAATGACCTCCCACTTAACAGAGCAGCTCCTCAAAGGCTACATATTTCCGTAGTCAATGTGAAGCGACTCTTGACGTTGCGTAAAGAGTTAAGCTATTAGAGACAAGTAATTTGTAAAGATAAATCATGCTGCAGCCTCTGGCAATCCCACGGAGGGGTTTGTACTTGGCGCAAGCTTGGAGAACGTTACCGTGTGTAGTGCCAACAGCGAAATACGGAGGAGGTGGTATTACAGTGTAGGGATGTTTTTCGTGGTTACGCTGTGGTCCCCTTATTGCGTTTAAGGAGGCAATAAAAGCTGAAGGATATTAAAATATTTTACATCATTGTGTACTGCAAACAATAGAGCAATGGTTCAGAGACTACGATCTTTTTATCAGCATGACCACACACTCTGACTACAGCAGTATTTATGAGGCAACGCTTTGTAACAATAACATTCCAGAAATGGACCAGCCTGTACAGAGCGCCTACCTGAACCTCTGGGATGAGGCAGAACGTCGACCTCACTCCACAGCCCATCGTCCTTCTCTGGTTTCAGCTCTTGACAGACATTCAGACATCTCATTGAAAGTGTCTACAGCAGAGTTCCAATCGTCTTAGAGGCGAAGGGTGGACACGCCCTATATTAATGTCCTCTAATAAGTGTCCAGACACTGTTGATCAGATAGTGTATATATGCACGTACCGATAGTCGATCGATATATACAGCAGACCAGCGTTCAATCGTCTATTGTACAGCAAACATGTGTAAATATCGTACACTTTGTGATTACAAAAGATTTTGGAAGATACAACCACCTTTCATGCATGACACACAAAAGGCAAAGTTCTGAGTTCGAGTACCAGTCCACCTCACAATTTTAATCCGTCAAGAAATTTAGATACAGCAGACATCCACAGCAGAGTGAAAGAGCCATTCTCTAAAAAAATTCCTAGGCTGCTGCTAAGCCATTTCTTAGCAGTATACGTTCTTCCCGGAGTGCAAGGTATGTACGAGAACCTCTGTGAAGTTTGGAAGGTAGGAGATGAGATACTGGCTGCGAAGACGAGTTGTGAGTTGTGCGTTGATAATCTAGTTTCTAGTCGGCAAGAGAATGTAAGAGTCCAGGTTCCAGTCCCAGTCTGGAACACAGTTTTTGATCTGCTAAAATAAAATAAAAACTCGTATTTCCTTCACCTCTGTCCACTTATGAGTAAACATTTGGAAGTATGCGAGACCAATCATTTTCAAGGCACTACAATTACTTCACTTCATCAACGTTATGAATAATAACAATATTTCACGCATCTGAGACTATAACATCGGCATTGAGACTGCTGTGGTTAATTATCCTGAACAGTTACTAAACGATTTGCTAGCTTATTGTTTCAGATCCGAATCTTCTACTGAGCGAGATGATGCAATGTCCAAGACAGTGGGCTGCCATCGAGAAGAAGGATTCGAATACCCTTTCAGAAGCCTAGATTTAGATTTTCCTATGTCCCTCAAGAAAATTTCCTGAGTGTTTCGCTTCAAGGTATACGACGTAGTATCCGGTCTGCTCCGAACATTGATATCAATGAACTGTATCCAGTAGCGGCCCAAGACTATAATCAATATGCCGAAAGTAGAGAGAGATAGACTCACGGCAGTTTTCATTTCTGCCCCATTTCAGCTATGTTCGACGCTCATCTGATGTTTTCTCTTGGCAGCGCACAGTGAGTTTGTGCAGTCTCTTTCTCTTCTGTTTTTACTGTGCTAGAGTAAAGACGAGCCTACATGGTCGTCTGTGGCTATATGTATTAAATGGTCTTTTTATAGTACTGTATTGTACATTCGGCCATGGATAGCAGCTTCAGTATAAAGACAAACGTTTTCACTATGGGAGAGCAATTTTTGATAAAAAAATGAAAAAGTTAATTTCAACGTCTAAATCTTTTCATTACACCCATAACTGAACGTCATTTACGAAACACTTTTATGTTTTTTTTGTGTCGTATTTCCCACAAGCGAGAAATAATACGAGTATAGCCTGCGTTCGTGATACGATGTAGTGCCGATTCTATGCGCACGGCCACAAGATTTAATTACATGTAAGTATCCACAATAAATGAGTACACATGTAAGTAAGGTACTACAACGATCGATTTGCTTTGCAACTCTTGTCCAGTCAGAGCTTGCGTTGCACCTCCAATCCCTTACTTGGCGACAGGACGTTAGACATTAATCCCTGCTCCTTCCTTTCCGGATGTTCTGCCGCGTCTGCCTCTGACGGGATGTGGAGAAGCTTCAACTCGTGAAGGGAAAGTGGGCTTATCTGCATTACATCCTTCCTGTGCGTCACACAGTCCGCCGACGCGCCACTGATTACCGGCTGGCGTGAAGTGTTACTCGCGCGCTCCCGTCCCCTTACGACCCCGTGGTGTAGATGGCTCCATTTTGAGTAACTCCAGCTTGGGTCTTTAACAAATTGCGGATATACTGTGTAAAGCGATGATCTAAACAGCATTCTGATTTCGTGAGATCTGCTTGGCGTCTAAATTGCTTAGCAAATTCTTATAAATTGGCGTCATAAGAAAATATTATTAAATATGGCAATATCTTCTCTTACGACAAAGTTACAATATCTCCGCTGACACAAATCACACGTCCTTAGCAAAATATTATCCCCTGTACCCCGTGTGTCGCTACGCCCCATCTTCGTTACATCTCCACGTAACACCATGGCCCTTACCAGGTAATTTCAACCGTCTCTCCTTCCAGACACAAATTTGTTTTTCCTTAGATCCACCCATCATTTCAATTGTAATCAATTCTACCTCTTTTATGTTTTATCTTCAAATGTAGACTCCAATCCACAAATACTCCACAGGTGGTGCAGCTGGCACCCTCCATGACCTGGTTGATGTATTCTAGTCTGGGTCTGCCTCTTGTATTTTTCCCTTCTACTGTCCCTTCAATGGTACTTGTAACGATACCATCATGTCTCGGCAGATGGATGACCCATGTGTCCCTTCTGTGTAAAATTAGCTTCAGGAGACGAGGTTTCTCTTCCTCCAGTATGTGGAGCACCTCATGTAGACAGTAGTCTACGCACTCTTTGGTAATATGGCTGTGATCGTTCATGTTTGAAAGGGAAGAATTCAGTAAGTGCGTGTCGACTCAGGTTATCGGTTTGAAGGGCCAAGTTTGGGAACAAACGAACACTTGCTATACGCCCGTGTCGTCTTCCCAGAAAATCTTGAGCTTTCTGCGATAGTATCACATCTCAAACGCTGATATATTATGTTTTTCTGCTTTTCCGGGTGTCTATATTTCACTTCCGTACACCAGCACACTCCCTGTAACTGTAGTCTGCGCACTTTTTAGTAATATGGCTGTGATCGTTCACGTTTGAAAGCGAAGAATTCAGTGAGTGCGTGTCGCCTCAGTTTATCGGTTTGAAGGGCCAAGTTTGGAAACGAACGAAACTAGCTACACGCCCGTGCTTCGCAGCAGAAGTTAAAGAAAGGCCTTTGCGTACAGCCTCTGTTTAGGGTTTCGTTCCTCTATCGGTAAAAACAGAATCCTTATACGATCTATTTGTCAATAAACCCGTTTTTTCTAGCCAGTATCTCAAATATAAATGAAACTTATCAAAAGGAGAAAAGCAACTTCGTTAAATTTTTAGTACACAAAGGAATTCAGTAAATCCGTATATCCTAGCCAAGTAAATTCAATGGTAACTTGTATTCGTAAAGATAAGACCGCGACGTTTAAATCTGTCACTGATGTAAACTTCCGAAAATACATCACTGAGGCTAAAAAACTCTGTTGGTTGTTTGGTGTACTACGAAACTAATAGCGCCGTCTATTGTTTCTATGATGTACTACGCCGTCACTAAGGTTTAACATCCGAACTACTAAACTGAGCAACTTGTAAAGCTTTAAATCACGATATTTTATAATCTGTGATCAGATTTTCATGAAATAAATCCTATACGTTGTAGCAAGCTACGCTCTATGTACCTATGAAGACACTGTGAAAATTCGTCTAGTACTTTCGGAGATTAGCGTCTTCAAACGACAAACAGTAGACACGGTGGTTTTAAAGTCTAGTATACAACACATAGAAGGAGATAGATTTAGATTTACTTTAATAAAACTCATTTTGTCTCCCTGCAGCTTTATGGTGAAATCGCTGAATTTGTTAAATATATGTGCAACAGACTGCATAGGTTAACTACTGTTTTTTGCGGCTGTAATGAAAGTCTTATCAAGGCAGTCGCAGTTTGCACATTTACGTCTGCGGAACAAAGAGGCCTAAAAACAAAGAAGACAGCTTAATTGCAACATAAGCGGTGTCAAGACGTCGTAGCTCGATTGCATGTAAAGTGCGTGCCTGAAGCGTCGCGGTATCGAATCCCGGTCGAGCCACAGATTCTTGAGTTTGCCTTATAACATAGCGTTCAGCTCTCAACGATACGGAGATTCGCCAGAAACGGCAAGTGATTCAGGTTTCGCGTTAAACTGTAGGTTCCCTTTCCGCCGTTGGATAACTCGGGTAGGTTAGAGATACGCAAGTCGTCGAATTGACGTCCAATTGAAAGACTTGCACCATGACAATGAGCTACACAAAATTATTATTTTACTACAAACGCTTTGGTCAACGGAAGAAGAAACTCGGTTACAAGTTCGTAGAGACGACTCAGACAATTTCATCTTATAGCTACGACACCTCTAGGCGTAGGACGTAAGAACTCACTGATATTTTCTTAAAAGAGCTTGCAGAAAAGACGATCGTTCAATACGTGAGCTAATATCTTGTTAATAGCGTCAGTGACACAGTGCAAAGAACCATGCAAGCTCTCACTGAAATTCTTAACAACGATATGCTTCTTGCGGATTGTCTTTTGGATTACCATTACGTCAGATAAATAGGGTTTAAAATGGGCTATAAATCTCTAATATCGACCAACCATAGATTTAGCACCATCAGTTGCAACATGTATTAAGGGTTTTTTTTAAAAAAAAGAGATATTCCACTTTCTTGTCTGTAGAGTCGTGTTGATGGTCAACTTTTTGGCAAGCAGTCCATCGTTCATTACCTCGTCATTCTGATTAATGAACCGAACTCACTTTAGCGGCAATGCTACATTGTCCACAAATGCTGACACGTCACTTTCAATTACAAATAATGTCTTATTCAAGACAACGAAAATTATTTCTTTCGCACCAAAGGCCTTTTATGAGTTCTTTTCAAAACTGCATCATTATTCAGTGGAATCTAACTTTGACGTTAAAGGTTGGCCAAATGAAATCGGCGTATCCACTACGTAAGAATACAATTTTTCAAGGCGATCACCCACCCTAGGAGGCTTTGTACCTTGATTTGGAAATGCCGGCCGGGGTGGCCGAGCGGTTCTAGGCGCTACAGTCTGGAAGCGCGCGACCGCTACGGTCGCAGGTTCGAATCCTGCCTCGGACGTGGATGCGTGTGATGTCCTTAGGTTAGTTAGGTTTAAGTAGTTCTATGTTCTAGGGGACTGATGACCTCAGAAGTTAAGTCTCATAGTACTCAGAGCCATTTGAGCCATTTGATTTGGAAATGTCTTTCCACTAATGAAGCACAACGGTAGCTGTCCATTTTCAGGCGAAGGGAAGAATCCATATTTCAAGTATTCACTTCGAAATTAGCAGCTCTTCTTTGGATCAGACGTTTTGAAAAAACAGTGGAATTCAACTTTGATGTTAAAGGTTGGCAAAATGAAATCGGCCAATCCACTAGGTAAGAATACAATTTTTCAAGGCGATCACCCACCCTGGGAGGCTTTGTTCCTTGATCTGGAAATGTCTTTCCACTAATGAAGCACAACGGTAGCTGTCCATTTTCAGGCGAAGGGACGAATCCATATTTCAAGTATTCACTCCAAAATTAGCGGGACTTCTTTAGATCAGACGTTTTGAAAAAACAGTCTGACGAAAGATAAACCTGTGTTTATAGAATTGGTAAATGTAGAGGAACCTTTTGACAATGCTGACTGTAATATTTGACATTCTGAAGGTAATAGAGATAAAATACACTAAGCAAAGGTTGTCTACAAGCAAATAGTAAAGGAAATCAAGAGTAAGTTTGGAAGGGGAGTTAAAGTTCTGAGATAAGGAAAAAAAAACTGTGAGCTTTAACAGGGACTTGGCAAATTAATTGATCGTAACAGGTGGTGTCTCGAAAATAGATTACGAGATGAATATCAGTCAAAGAATATGAAGGCAATGAAATTTAATTGAACCAAATGAGGCGATTGTGAGGAAATCATATTAGAATATGAGACACTACAATTAACAGATAATATCTGCTATTTAGGCAGCAAAATAACTGAGAATGTTCGAAGTAGAGAAGATATAATATATGGACTGGCAACAGAGAGAAAAGTGTTTCTGAAAACGAGAATTTTGTAAACACATAAATTTAAATGTTAAGATGTCTTTTCTAATGATATTTATGTGGACTGAAGCCTTGTTTGGAAGTGAAAAGTCAACGATCAGCAGTTCAGACATCAAGGCAACAGAGGATTTTGAAACATGGTGTTACACAAAAGTGATGAAGATTAGGCTGGTAGATCGCCTAACTAATGAAAAGGTTCAAAATGGTTCAAATGGCTCAGAGCAATATGGGTCTTAACAGCTGAGGTCATCAGTCTCCTAGAACTTAGAACTACTTAAATCTAACTAACCTAAGGACATCACACACGTCCGTGCCCGAGGCAGGATTCGAACCTGCGACCGTAGCGGTCGCGCGGTTCCAGACTGAGGCGCCTAGAACCCCGGCCGGCTAATGAAAAGGTACTGATCAGATTTGGAAGAAAATAAATTTATGGTACAACTCGACTAAAAGAACGGATCGGTTGATAGGACACATCCTGAGGCACGAAGAATCTTTAATTTGGCACTGTAGGGAAGCCGTGAGGTGGAGGGGGGACGGGGGGAGGGCAGGGGAGGGAGAGAGGAGGCTAAGGTTTGACTACAGTAAGCAGGGTCAAATTGATGCACAGTGCGGTGACAAAAGCCATGGGATAGCGACGTGCACATATACAGATGGCGTCAGTATCGCGTGCACAAGTTATAAAAGAGCTGTGCATTGGCGGAGTTGTTATTTGTACTCAGGTGATTCATGTGAAACGGTTTGGAGCTAGACGCTTGGGACAGTCCTTTTCGGAAATCGTTAGGAAATTCAATATTCCGAGATCCCCAGTTTCAAGACTGTGCAGAGAATACCAAATTCCAGCCATTACCTCTCACCACGGACAACGTAGCGGCTGTCGGCCTTCACTTGACGACCGAGAGCAGCGTCGTTTGCGTAGAGTTGTCAGTGCTAACAGATGAACAACACTGCGTGAAGTAACAGCAGGAATCAATATGAGACGTACGACGAACGTATCCGTTGGGACAGTGCAGCGAAATGTGACGTTAGAGGGCTATGGCAGCAGGCGACCAACGGGTGTGCCTTTGCTAACAGCATGACATCACCTGCAGTGACGGGAATTAACAGATTTTGAACTCGGATTGGCAGCTGGAGCTAGACGCATAGAATATTCCATGACATTTGTCACGTCAATGTATGTTGCAGTAGTTATGCAGAGTTGAATATGGTTACGCAAAATAAACTAGCATGGAGAACTGCATCAGATCATTCTTCGGACTGAAGACCGCGACATCAACAGTCCCTTTAACTATGTAACGACGCGGTGTATAAGTGTTTAAATATTTTATACAATCTCATGATGTTCACAGAGCATAATTTAAATTTTTGTACGTCATGGCGAAGCTATCAGCGGATTACTTTCGTCTGAAGAATGCCTAACCAGTAATGTGAAACTGTAGTTCTTAGGCGATTTCGAAGTAATACATTATTGTAGAAAGAACAACTTGTTTCCAAAATACGCTAGTTATGTCACTGACTGGACGTTACAGATATTCACTGCCTCCAACGAATATAAACAACGTGTCACGACACACGCTCAATTTCAGCCGTCACAAAATGACGCATCGTTGCTGCTAAACGGGTGATCCAAGCGGACTCGATTCAGGGAATTCGCATGTCATTGCTTTGTCTGAATCTGAGCTCGTCCATGTCGAGTGCTTCTACTGACTCCAAGACAGAATGCCTACAGGCTATACAGCTAATTTTGGAAGTATTAATCCTTACAATATTGTATTTTATTAATACCATTCCGACTTCGATCACAGCGTATTTACTTTCTAATTCCTTTCCAACGCCTTACGAAACAAAAATTCCATTTTCAAGGACGTTACATCTATTTTAGTTTTCCACCTGCATTTGACCACATACACTACTGGCCATTAAAATTGCTACACCACGAAGATGACGTGCTACAGACGTGAAATTTAACCGACAGGAAGAAGATGCTGTGATATGCAAATTATTAGCTTTTCAGAGCATTCACACAAGGTTTGCGCCAGTGGCCACACCTACAACGTGCTGACATGAGGAAAGTGTCCAACCGATTTCTCATACACTAACAGCAGTTGACCGGCGTTGCCTGGTGAAACGTTGTTGTAGTGCCTCGTGTAAGGAGGAGAAATGCGTACTATCACGTTTCCGACTTATGCGATTGCGGTTTATCGTATCGCGACATTACTGCGTTGGTCGAGATCCAATGAATGTTAGCAGAATAAGGAATCGGTAGGTTCAGGAGGGTAATACGGAACGCCGTGCTGGATCCCAACGGCCTCGTATCACTAGCAATCGAAATGACAGGCATCTTATCCACATGATTGTAATGGATCGTGCAGCCACGTCTCGATCCATGAGTCAACAGATGGGGACGTTTGCAAGACAACTACCATCTGCACGAACAGTTCGACGACGTTTGCAGCAGCAAGGACTATCAGCTCAGAAACCATGGCTGCGGTTACCCTTGACGCTGCATCACAGACAAGAGCGCCTGCGATGGTGTACTCAGCGACGAACCTGGGTGCACGATTGGCAAAACGTAAATTTTTCGGATGAATCCAGGTTCTGTTTACAGCATCATGCACATCGGAAGCGTGTATTCGTCATCGCCATACTGGCGTATCACCCGGCGTAATGGTATGGGGTGCCATTGGTTACACTTCTCGGTCACCTCTTGTTCGCATTGACGGCACTTTGAACAATGGACGTTACATTTCAGATGTGTTACGACCCGTAGCTCAACCCTTCATTCGATCCCTGCGAAACCCTACATTTCAGCAGGATAATGCACGACTGTATGTTGCAGGTCCTGTACGGGCCGTTCTCGATACAGAAAATGTTCGACTGCTGCCCTGGCCAGCACGTTCTCCAGATCTCTCACCAATAGAAAACGTCTGGTCAATGGTGGCCGAGCAACTGGTTCGTCACAATACGCCAGTCACTACTCTTGATGAACTATGGTATCGTGTTGAAACTGCATGGGCAGCTGTACCTGTACACGCCATCCAAGCTCTGTTTGACTCAATGCCCAGGCTTATCAAGGACGCTATTACGGCCAGATGTGGTTGTTCCGGGTACTGATTTCTCAATCTATGCACCCAAATTGCGTGAAAATGTAATCACACGTCAGTTCTATTATATTTGTCCAATGAATACCCGTTTATCATCTTAATTTCTTTTTGGTGTAGCAATTTTAATAGCCAGTAGTGTAATATTTGTCTTTTCTATCGGTGAAAAACTTCCACATTTGCATTTAAATTTTGAAGAATTTAGCATGTTTATGAAACTGACGCTTCCACTATCCCTCGAGAAGTTGAAAACCGCTGTCGCACGACTCTCCCGGAAGTAAGATATTCAGGCTACGCGCGGTGGGTTCAGCTGTCAGGATATTCTGAGGTAGGTAGAAAGCATGTTTAAGCGCCCAGTCTCACATCCACTGAAAGTGATCGATACCTGTATCGATCACGTTACGCCCCCTTGCTACTGCATTCTCCAGAACTGTGAGAAGCAGCGGCTTGTACAAGCGATTCCACGGTCCTGAGGGAGCGTTTAGGCCTGGTTTAAATGCAGGTAGTGCTGGCGTAGGCTTCCCATTGTATGGTGTCTGTGTAATGAACGGTTTTGTTTGTATGTTAAACTACGACACTTCGCGGTCATTTAGTCCCACATAAAGGTTGCCCTCCCAACAAAAATGAATAGGGCCCTTTAATACGATGCAGTCTGAGAACTCTCAGTTAAGGTTCTTCAGATCACTATACTTAAACAGAGCTACAGGCTTAGTATTTGATACCTGTTATAGTTTAATATTGGCCACTATTTAATTTTTCCTTAAAATCTCCCTTACAATATTTAGTTTTTCTCTAATTAGAAATATACAGACCAAATCTTGTGCATTCGCATACAAAGTGATTGTACTTCATCGTGGCGATCTTGTAAAACCACTGTATCACAGGACATGCAATCAGAATGTGATGCAGCTACCTTCTTAAAGATCTCGAAACCAACTTATCTTCTGTGACCTGAAAGTAGCTTAATAATGCAAATAGTGGCTAATTTCTGAATAAGCAACACGAGCAGAAGTGATCTTCAGTGAGGCATTAATTGAATTAGGCACGAAAATACTATGTTTAGCTACTTCCGCATAACACATTCCTACATGTCCTTACTGTTCTCACATTCCTATCTCACGAAGTTACACTTCATTTTACTGGATGTATGAATGGTATAGATTTGAAATAAAGGTATAAGATTTGCGTAAACTTTGGCTTTATTGCGCCTGAAGAATGCTCAAGATTACGTAGTCCACGTCGGTTAAAGTTACACGAAACACGTGCTGCCTGTAGCACACCGATACAAAGGTCAGTTCTTCAAAGTTCATTGGAAAACCATGTAAGAGACAAAACCTGTTTGGCGAATGAAATACCAACTTGCTAAACCAGATCGCGGATAAATGCAGCTGATAAACAAAACGAGAACTGTTCCCTGAAACGTATTCGCGAGAGCAACTCTGTCATAAGAGTCTATATCTGAGGCCGATAAATCTCGACAAACCAACATGGCTCGCCCGCATTTAGTAATGTAAAATATTTATTTTTTGTGAGTAGTCGTATGAGAAGAGCTTTGTTGTAATAAAATATCTCACACGTTCAAACCATTGCTGCTTTCACACACACACACACACACACACACACACACACAGAGCTACAGGAATATATATGAAGAAACCTTGAGTAAGAGAAGAAATACTTCAGGTCATCGATGAAAGAAGGAAGTAAAAAAATGTTCAGGGAAATTCACGAATACAGAAATACAAGACATTTAGGAGTGAAGGAGTGCAATAAATAGGAAGTGCAGCGAAACTAGGGCGAAATGGCTGCATGAAAAAGTGAGGAAATCAAAAAAGAAATGATCGTCAGAAGGACTGACACAGCATATAGAAAAGTCAAAACATCCTTCGGTGAAATTAAAAGCAGGGGTAGTAACATTACGAGTTTATTGGGAATTCCACTGTTAAATGCAGAGGAGAGAGTGGATAGGTGGAAACAGTACATTGAAGGCCTCTGTAAGAGACGGGATTTATCTGATTGCGTGACAGAAGAAGAAACAAAAGTCGATAGGGAAGAGATAGGGGATCAGGTACTAGAATCAGAGTTTAAAAGAGCTTTGGAAGACTTAAGATCAGATAAGGCAGAAGTGATAGATAACATTCCGTCGGAATTTCTAAAATCATTGGGAGAAGTGGCAACAAAACGATTGTTCATGTTGGTGTGTAGAATGTGTACGACTGACGATATACCATCTTACTTTTAGAAAAACTTCATCCACACAATTCCGAAGATTGCAAGAGCCGACAAGTGCGAGAATTATCACACAATCAGCTTAACATCTCACGCATCCAAGTTGCTGACAAGAATAACAGACAGAAGAATGGAAAAGAAATTTGAGGATGTGTTATATTACGATCAATTTGGCTTTAGGAAAGGTAAAGGCACAAGAGATGCAGTTCTGACGTCGCGGTTGATTATCTAAGCAAGACTAAAGAAAAATCTAGACGCGTTCATAGGATCTGTCGGTCGGGAAAAACTTTTCGACAATGTAAAATGATGCAAGATGTCCAAATCCTGAGAAAAACAGGGATAAGCTACAAGAAATGCAGGGAAAGACGGGCAATATACAACGTGTACAAGACCCAAGAGGGGACAATAAGGCTGGAAGAGCAAGAACTGAGTGCTCGTATTAAAAATTTTATAAGTCAGGGATGTAATCTTTCGACCGTACTTTTCAACGTATACGTCGAAGAAGCAATAACGGAAATAAAAGAAAGGTTCAGGAAAGGAGTTAAAATTAAAAATGATATGGTCTGAAGATGACAAATGGTTCTAATGGCTCTGAGCACTATGGGACTCAACTTCTGAGGTCATTAGTCCCCTATAACTTAGAACTAATTAAACCTAACTAACCTAAGGACATCACACACATCCATGCCCGAGGCAGGATTCGAACCTGCGACCATAGCGGTCTCGCGGTTCCAGACTGCAGCGCCTAGACCCGCATGGCCGCTTCGGCCGGCTGAAGATGACATTGTTATGCTCAGTGAAAGTGAAGGAGAATTACATGATCTGATGAATGAATGAGCAGTCTAATGAGAAAAGAATATGGACTGAGAGTAAATGGAAGAAAGACACAAGTAACGAGAAGTAGCGGAAATGAGTACAGAGAGAAAGTTAACATCAAGATTGATGATCACGAAAGAGATGAAGTTAAGGAATTCTGCTACGTGGGCAGCAAAATAACCCATGACGGACGGAGCAAGGAGGGCATATCAAGCAGTCTATCACTGGCAAAAAGGGCATTCTTGGTCAAGAGAAATTTACTAGAACGGACGTGATGAGTTGATATTAGTAATACCTTTAGGGCGACAAAGACACCATTATCAACACATTGAGTTTGAATGATGTCGTATAATAGGGATAAGAGAAGATAGATTCTTTCTGTGATATTGCAGAAGGACTTGGCAGCCACTGCAGCTGGCAGTAGTGGTCACGAGAATGTACAGTCGCGAGAAGACCGCGCCCTGGACGGTCACGTGGCACTGCCGAGAGGGAAGACCATGGTGGCTGTGGCGCATCGTACTGCATCTACAACAGCAATCCGAGCAGCAATTGACACCATAGTGACACAGCCAACTGTTACTAATCGGTTACTTCAATCGAGCCACACGCCCTGTAACATGCACTCCACTGACCCCAATCCACCGCTGTTTGTGATTTCAGTGGTGTCAAACGAGAGCTCACTGGAGGACAGCTGGTATGTTGAGTTTTCTGATGGAAGCTGGTTCGGCCTCGGTGCCAATGTTTGCTGTGTGTTAGTCAGAAGGAGGGCAGTCGAGGGCCTGCAACCAACTTTTCTGCGTGCCAGAGACGCCGGATCTATACCTGGAGTTACGGCCTGGTGTGGGACTTCACATGACAGCAGAAGCACTCTTGTGGTTATCTCACGCACCCTGAATGCAAATCTGTACGACTGCATGGTGATTCAACCTGTTGTGCTACCATTCATGATAAGCATTCCAGTAGGTGTTTACCATCAGAATAACGCTCGCCCACTTACCGCTGTTGTAACCCAACATGCCATGTTGTCTTGGCCTGCTCGATCACCTGATCTGTCTCCAATCGAGCACATATGGGGCATTATCGGACGACAATTCCAGCGTCAACCATAAACAGCATTAACTGTGACAGACCGCCTATTGGCTTCTGTCTCGGGTTCTTCGGCCGACATTCATCTAATGATTTTACTGACGTTTCGTCGTAATGAAGACCGAAGATTATGAGCAAAAGATCCGAGACCTATTAGATACGACGACGTACCTAAAACTAAGCGCAGATCCGACGCAGCGTATCACACGGAATACGAATCGATTAATCAAGGCGTCTTCTCTGCCGGCGGACATACAGAGAAACCTGCGCAACACAGAAGCCCTACCACCTCGGCTGTATGGATTACCCAAGATCCATAACAACAACGTTCCACTAAGACCGATTGTTAGCGCTCCTGGATCACCAACGTATAAACTGGCAAAACACTTGGCCTCTCTGCTCCAGCCACACGTGGGGAAGACCGACACATATATAAAGTACTCAGGACATTTCATTGAGAAGCTGAAGAAATTGAAACTTGCACCAAACGACGTCCTGGTCAGTTCTGATCTTTTTTCTTTGTTGACGAAAGTGCCACTCAGTGACGCTCTGGAGCACATCGGTTTTATTTTCCCTCAAGACATCACAAGTGGAATGGCGATTTCTACGAACAGCTGGAAGGCGTCGCCATGGGTAGTCCTCTCAGTCCAGTGGTGGCCAACTTCTTCATGGAACAATTCGAAGCACAGGCACTGGACCTGGCGACTTGCAAACCTAAGGTGTGGTACAGATACTTCGATGATACTTTCGTTGTGTGGAGCCATGGTGAAGAACAGCTCGGTGACTTCCTAAGACACTTGAACAGCCTCCACGCCAACATAAAATTTACCACGGAAGTAGAAAAGGACAAAAAACTGCCATTTCTAGACGTGCTGGTCACAAGGGATGGCGAAAACCTGGAACACAGCGTGTATCGAAAACCGACACTCGATACCTGCACAAACTATCAAACCACCATCCGAGCCACAAAAGAGGCATGATTAATACGCTCCTAACGCGAGCAGGACGAATTTGTGAGCCGCAGCAAATCAAATCCGAAATGCAATACCTGGAAAGTGTTCTGAGGAGCAATGGGTACTCCACAAATTATATTAGATGTGTAACAGAGCCAAACATTCAGCGAAGTAAGGAATCAGAAAAAGAAATGTCGGGTAGGCCTTTCTGCCATACATTCCCAGAGTGACGGACAGAATCGGCCGTATATTGCGCAAACATGGCGTAGAGACGATTTTCAAACCGACAAGGGAGATCAAAGAGTGTCTTAGTTCGGCAAAGCAGAAAAGGGACCCACCTGCAATGTTAGGAATGTACCGTATACCATGCACATGCGGAAAAGTTTATCTCGGAATGACTGGACGATCAATCAACACCAGGATCAAAGAGCATAAGCGACATTGCAGGTTGGGGCAGGAGGAGAAATTGGCCGTGGCAGAGCACGCACTGAGTGAGACCGACCACGTAATAAAGTTTGCCGACACGGAAGTTCTGTGTGTAGAGAAGCACTATCACACTCGCTTGTTCAGAGAAGATGTAGAAATACAAAAACACGCGAACAGTTTCAACAAGAAAGAGGAAAGCCGTACGGTAAACGGATCCTGGCTTCCCGTACTGCAGCGAACGACCGTCGCAGGTAACAAGAAGGGAACCGCACCGGAAATGACCGAGGAGAAGCCCTCGGACGTTGGCGCGCCAGGTACATATAGTCTGCGGCCGCGAACTCGGCTCCAGTTCACCACCGGCAATGGAGGGTGAAGCTTTGACAATGGCAGCCACTCGTGCTGGCGAAACGTCAGTAAAATCGTTAGATGAACGTCGGTCGAAGAACCCTAGACAGAAGCTAATAGGCAGTTTGTCAACAAGTGGCCGCGAATGTCTTAACAATTTAGCATTAACTGTTCCTGCATTGACCATCAAGTGCAACAGGCATGGAGCTTCATCCCACAAATTGACGTCCGGCAGCCGCATAATACAATGCATGCAAGTTTGCATGCTTACGTTTAAAATACTGGCGGTTAGACGAGTGACTTGAGTATTACCATTTCACACTTGAAATGGCTTATCTCGCATTTAAATATGTTACGTAGACAAACGTATTCGCGAAATTTCATTGCTCTACATTGAGTATATTTTGGTGTTGCAACTTTTTTTCATCAATGTATACAGCGTGTTCAAAAAAAGAGTCGAATACTTTGAGTGGTGGTAGCACTTATCGAAACGAGAAAAATAAGTCCAGTAAACATGGGTAGGGAAATGTATACTTTCTGCAATAAACACGTGTTTGCAGGAGGTGTTCAAAGTTGCATTCATTCATGCAGTGAATTCCGCTGCTCTCTGGCTTAAGGAATGACACACCCTTTGAGGTGTACCGGTTGTTGTTGTATCTGCTAACACGCATTAAAGACGCGACCCTATAGTGTCCCCACATCGTTGATTGACGTGGCGTAGACCAATTCCTTCAAGTATCCCAATAACCAAAAGTCTATGGGATTGAGGCCTGGGAAACGAGCAGGGCCGCCGGAGTGGCCGAGCGGTTCTAGGTGCTACAGTCTGGAACCGAGCGACCGCTACGGTCGCAGGTTCGAATCCTGCCTCGGGCATGGATGTGTGTGATGTCCTTAGGTTAGTTAGGTTTAATTAGTTCTAAGTTCTAGGGGACTGATGACCTCAGCAGTTAAGTCGCATAGTGAGGAAAAAAAAAACTAGCAGGCCAGCTGGCCAAGGTGTACCTCCCTCCCCCCCTCCCCCCTCCCCCCCCTCGCCCACGATCTCCCCCCTCCCCTCCGCCACTGACCAATCCAGGGGTCCTGAAATGTCTGAATCAGATGTTCGCGCATCGTGACAAAAGTGTGCTGGAGCGCCATCATGCATAAACCACATTTCTATTCGTTGCTGCAATGGCCCAGCCTCCAGCAACGTAGGCAATAGAAAGTTCAGATAATGCGCCCCAGTTAACGTTTGGGGTACCACGTATGGCCCTAATAATCTATCGCCGGCCTGTGTGGACGAGCGGTTCTAGGCGCTTCAGTCTGGAACCGCGCGACCGCTACGGTCGCAGGTTCGAATCCTGCCTCGGGCATGGATGTGTGTGGTGTCCTTAAGTTAGTTAGGTTTAAGTAGTTCTAAGTTCTAGGGGACTGATGACCTCAGATGTTAAGTCCCATAGTACTCAGAGCCATTTGAACCTAATAATCTATCGCCCAGTAGAACTGCCCATACCTTGATTGAGATTTGGTGTTGTGTCTCTCTTTCCTGGATTGCTTGGGGATTTACATCTGCCCATACATGATGGTTAAGGAAATTCACAACACCATCTCTTGCGAACCCTGCCTCATTGGTAAATGAAATATTGGATGTGAACAGTGGATCTGTGGCACACTTCTGCAACAGCCATTGACAGAAATGCCATCTTCCATGAGGATCCTGTGGCCTTAAGGCCTGAACGTGCTATAGATGATATGGGTACAGTAATCGTTCATGAAGTACCCCAGATAACAGAGTGGGACACGCTTTATACTGCTGCTAATCGTCGCTCTCTTGTCCCAGGAGTTTCTTCCACCAACCGTAGCACACCATCCTCCATTTCAGGCGTGCAGACTGTGCAGAGCCTTCCACTGTCAGTCTACCGAGATGAAAAGGTACCTGTGTCCCTCAGACGCTGGAAAAGTCTGTCGAACAGCTTACCAGAGGGCACTCTGCGCTGTGGATATTTTTCAATGTATAGGGCATAGGCTCATAGGCTACGTCCATTTGCTAAACCGTAACAGAATATCATATCCGCCATTTCACTTGTCGAGTAGTAGGCTTCCATTCCTAACAAGTGTTGGAAGAGAGAAAATGTAAACGTACTACACCATCTGTACATACACACAGCACTATGACAGTAAAAACATTAGTGAATCCGAATTTGGAAGACGTTAAAACTCCATGGTATGTACCCATGGTTGAGACTACTGTACAATAAGGCACACAAACACAGGGAAAACTAACGTAGCCTACAACACGACTCGAATCGCACAACTGACTGACAAGGGGAGGCCGCCAATTGTGAAATTCAGATTCGATTCATACTGCGCATAATAAATGCTCATGGCCAGAGTTGTAATGTGGCAGTGCACCAAGATGCACTTCTCAGCCGTTGTCGAGAAAATCGACAGTTAAAATAAACCGTTGCGGTGAAATACTCTCTACGATTGATAAATCTCTACAGCGTCGTGGCGCAGCGGTAAGCGCTCGGGTTCGTAATCCGAAGGTCACCGGATCGAATCTCCCGCCATGCAACCTTTTTTTTTGGTACTTGCTTTTGTTATTCAAATGTGTGTGTGTACACACACACACACACACACACACATATATATATATATATATATATATATATATATATATATATATATATATACAAAAAACTAATAATTAAAAGTAATATTGCATGGCGCGAGATTCAATCCGGCGACCTTCGGATTACGAATCCGAGCGCTTACCGCTGCGCCACGACGCTGTAAAAAATTATTAATCGTAGTGAGTATTTCACCGCAACAGTTTCTTTTAACTGTCGATATTCTCGACAACGGCTGAGAAGTGCATCTTGGTGCTTTGCCACATTGCAACTCTGGCCATGAGCTTTTATTATGCGCAGTATGAATCGAATCTGAATTTCACAATTGGCGGCCTCCCCTTGTGAGACCACCTTATGGTAGGTAGGGTACTTGAGTAAGCCATCATAATATCCTGCCGACACATTTTGTGGAGCGTCAATGCAACGTCTGTGCTGACATCCGCAACCAACAGTTGCGTAGATCTTCCTATAAACAAGTGTTTATATCGGAAAGTATGCGTTTTTGGACCCATTTTTATTGGACTTATTCTTCTTGTTTCGATGAGTGCTACCAGCCCTCAAAGTATTCGACACTTTTTTGAACACCTTGTATATATTTTGTAATAACTCTATTTGGTTGTGCCATAATGTAGGTTAAAGGCCAGGATTACATATACAAACAATTACTCATTAAATTTTCAGCGACTTTTACCAATTTCATTTTTCCATTATTATTACCTATTATTGTTTACAATCGGATCATAATCAGAAAACTGAACCTTACCAAACAGAGTTAATACTATCTCAAACCACTCCACATTTTCAGATTTCAAACATTTATTTAAGGGTAGTACACCATCTCTTTTTGTAATTTTATACGTGGCTTTCGTATTTCTCTTAAGTTGCGATCTTTATATTTAAGAAATTGAGAAATGAAAAGTGAATATAGTATTTATTTGGAAATGTAAGACTCAGAACCCAAGACGTCACCATTCTTATTAAATTTTTTTGCATATTTCTCAATAGGAAAATTGTATCGTTTGACAATAGGGACTCTTAAAAACAATGAGCATTCTGAGCATTAATCGTCCCTGTACTGACCGTACTTCTTGTAGCTTCATAGATACTGAGGAACACTGTTTTGCGAGTGAAAAAAGTAAAGAACATCTAGAGAACCGTTAGGTGGAAGTCAGTACATCCAGTACAGCATCAGAAATTATCACACCACCATACTTCTTGCATCCAGATGGAGTTCCATAAGCCAGTACGAAGGAAGAGCCGTCAGTTTGCTTAATGGACGTACAGACCATTACATCCTGAAAGCGGATACCAATTACAAGAAAGACTATTGGCAATATCTTACCACGCAACATCACAACCTAACTAAAACGAAGAACTATTGCTAATTTTTTGAAATATGCAACTGTCTAAAACTCTGTAAACAAAGGTTTGAGTCAACGTTAGAACGGCATTAACTGAACAGTGGGACTTTTATTTTTCGACGTTCTTCTCCCCTTTATTATTTTGGATTCATTGTGACATCTATAAATAATGCAGAGACATCAATAATAACATAACAGAAGTGATTAAGTTTAGATATTACATCATATACAAATGCAAATGGGACAACGTAGGTATAATAAGAAAGGATACAACTCGATTCGTCTTAAATGTGGACCCAATCTTCACAATTTTCCAGTCAGGAAGAGGACAGTTATTTCTCTTACATTCTTTTGTCTTTTGTGTTTTTGAACTCCCAGTTTGCGGTTTACAAGAAAAACGGTTGAAAACAAGAAACCTAAAGTATAGCGAAAAGAACATCATATGAGAAAAGAATATTGAAGAAAGTATTTATTTGATTTCCAAGGGAGCTGAAACCGACGCCGCAGAAGGCCAATTTGGAGAGCGCAAGAAAGGGTTGAAGGGCAGGTAGGAGGTCATAAAAAAAAGAAAAAAGAATAATGAAAAAAGTGGGTAAGGCGAGCGCTCGTGATAAGCGGGAAATCCAGGTTAGAGACCCGGTCCGGCACAAATTTTCATATGTTACTATTTGGTACTGGGTCTGTAGCTATATAGCTGATGTCAAAGAATTTACAGTCAGCGAATTAACTTCGAAGTAGTTTATTAAAAACTGGGAAGTGGCTGGTTTTAAGTTTCAATTAGAAAGTTTTTACAAGCTGATTCCGGCGAAGAAGAAAACAGCAACTAGACACTGTTATAAATGCTATTTGTTTACATAAACAACGCCGGTACCTGTTTCGAACCTATATGTTCATTCCCAGGCGGCTGTTCGCGTTTATTTCACAGTTGTTGTTGTTGTTTGCATTAGTTTATGGTTTTTTCAACAACTAATGTAAACAATAACACATGTAATATAAACGTGAACTGACAACAGATACCGGCGCTGTTTATGTAAATAAATAGCATTATTAACAGTGTATAATTGCTGTTTTCTTCTTTGCCCGACTCAGCTTTCATTTTGAACACGGTCACGGCCTCAAAAATGTGAGCTTTCGACAAAATAGCAGGAATAAAGCTTTTGTTCAAAGTTCCATTAATAACGTGGCACTACGTTCTATTTTATACAGTACAAGTAGAGAAATATAGCATTAGGATTTAACTAGTAGAGCTGTAGTCAATAAAAACCACTTTTTGAGTCTTTTAAATTTTGAAACTCCAGAGGGAAACACAGCAGGCACAACGATGCTGCGCCATCTGCTGAAGCTTGTTTGAAGCACTTTCACGATGGTTTGACACCTAGGTCAAGTCTAGGAATATGCAACAGACTGCCGGGAGCACAACGGCACTGAAAACGCGTTTTGAGAAAAAATAGCACTTAGAATGATTTCCATCTTCATTTCAATTCTTCGGATTTTTGTGATTGTCTGTACTCAGATATTGAAGATAACTATTAGGAACGTGGTTAGCGACATGATAAGTAACCCTGCGGAGGCATAAAACTTTATAGTGGTTTATTGTTGCTAATGTAGTCCTCAGTCCTATGATGGTTTGACACTGTCCTCCACATCAGCCTATTTTGTGCAAGTCTTTTCATACTCCGTGACTCCTGTACCTGAGCACTGTATTCAATCCTTGGTCTCCATAACACTTCACACTCCCCCCCCCCCCCCCACCTTACTCAGTCAAGCATTCCTTCATGCCCTGTTAATCTCATTCATCGCTTAACCAAGTTATGAAATAAGTTTCTTTTCTCCCCAGTTCGATTCAGTACTTCTTCGATCTACCTGTCTAGTTAGATCTACCCGTCTAACCTTCAGCATTTATATTTAGCGCCACATTTCAAAGATTCTATTTTCTTTTCGTCTGTACTGATTGTTGACCAAATTTCACTATCATATGAAGATACACTCCAAACAAATACTTTCATTAAAGGTTCCCTAAAGCATAAATTATATTCGATGTTAATATATTAGTCTTTTTCAGAGAATCTTTTACTCAAATTGCCTACTGTGCATTTTATGTCCCCTTTAGTTCTGCTGTCGCAAGTTCTTTTACTGTCCAAATACCAAATTTCGTCTACTGCTTTCAGCGCAACAGTTCCTAATGCAGTTCCCTCAGAATTGCTTGATTTAACTCGACCACACTTCATCACACTTCTGTTACTTTTAATTCTCTCAGCACCGCTTTTTTAATGCGACTACGCTTCATCACCCTTTTGTCACTGTCTTTCCAAGATACTATGCGACTTCAATACAGTAGTGAAGCAACAGACGCAGTAAATTTCAGAAGGTTTACATGATTAATTTCTGTGAAGCTTAGTCACCATTGTCAAGTGTAACAAGTATGAAATACGTCTGCTATTGATTATGAGAACCTGAATTATAAGTAACATCTAACCACAACACTTTGGACATACGAAACAATACTGTGAATTTATTATGTTAAATTAAACCTCGTTACACAGAACTACAAAGAAAGAAAATCATTGCAATTGATCGTTGTGAAGCCCTTACCTACGCCGAACATTGAAATCTTAATGTTGCATATGTTGGATTAGGATTTACGCTGTCCAACTACTTACATAACGAATTTGACATGTGAAATTTTGTCTTATTAATCCTAGCAATTCTGCTGTTATTCTGAAACATACATCGCTCAAGTATGAGGCGGAATCGTTAATTGAAGTATCAGAACGCACCTTGATGAAGCTATGCATGAATACTGTACATTATTATCTGTACATATTGTCTCCAAAGCAACTGGTCCACTCTGAGACCAAAATCTCTGCATCTCAACGTCTTAAAATTGAAAATACATAGCTTGTAATCTTGAACACAGTACTCAATAGGACAATGTCCAAGAAACAACCGTTTGCTTGGAAGACACATTTACAGCCAAGGTTAACACATTATTATTGATCAACGCGATGGACGCTACATTCACAGCACCTGGTACCGCTGTGTCCAAGAAACAATTGTTTGCTTGGACAACACATACACAGCCGAGGTTTCCATATGACTGACCAACACGACAGGTGCCGGCCGCGGTGGTC
This sequence comes from Schistocerca americana, assembly GCF_021461395.2. Lineage (NCBI taxonomy): Eukaryota > Metazoa > Arthropoda > Insecta > Orthoptera > Acrididae > Schistocerca > Schistocerca americana. The sequence goes on along the minus strand of NC_060122.1, from coordinate 713,507,772 downwards.
TAGCGGTTCTAGGCGCTCAGTCCGGAACCGCGGGACTGCTACGGTCGCAGGTTCGAATCCTGCCTCGGGCATGGATGTGTGTGATGTCCTTAGGTTAGTTAGGTTTAAGTAGTTCTAAGTTCTAGGGGACTGATGACCACAGATGTTAAGTCCCATAGTGCTCAGAGCCATTTGAACCATTTTTGAACACGAGAGGTGCTGCCTCTTTTCATGTCTAATTACAAAAATAAGCAAAGTTCTTTACTGTCTCTGACCAAATTAAACTGCCCCCTGAACATTTTAACGGTTTTATTCTTCTTCCCATACTTCAATCCACTTTCCATTTAAGTGGTTTACCAATAGTTAATTATACAGTTTCTCATAGGCTCGGAACTATGTTAAGGTATAATTTGGTTACTTCCCTATTTCTGAAGCCATTGAAGGAATGAATAAACGGTTATAGCACTGAGTCGTCTGTAAAAAGAACGAGATCGACGTTTTGAGTATGAAATGGAAGATGCTTCACCTATACACGATGAGGCAGCCGAGATAGATCACCGAAAATATATTTAGAATGAATGGATACATCATCTGCGGGTTTCGCTAGGTTACAGAGAACGATGTAACGAATGTTCTTGTGATTTACGGCACCATTTATGTTTTTCATTTAACCGACAGGAAGAAGATGCTGTGATATGCAAATGATTAGCTTTTCAGAGCATTCACACAAGGTTGGCGCCGGTGGCGACACCTACAACATGCTGACATGAGCCGGCCTGTGTGGCCGAGCGGTTCTAGGCGTTTCAGTCCGGAACCGCGTGACTGCTACGGTCGCAGGTTCGAATCCTGCCTCGGGCATGGATGTGTGTGATGTCCTTAGGTTAGTTAGGTTTAAGTAGTGCTAAGTTCTAGGGGACTGATGAACTCAGAAGTTCAGTCCCATAGTGCTCCGAGCCATTTGAACCAATTTTGCTGACATGAAGAAAATTTCCAACCGATTTCTCATACACAAACAGCAGTTGACCGGCGTGGTCTGGTGAAACGTTGTTGTGATGCCTCATGTAAGGAGGAGAAATGCGTACCATCACGTTTCCGACTTTGATAAAGGTCGGATTGTAGCCTATCTCGATTGCGTTTTATCGTGTTGCGACATTGCTACTCGCGTTGGTCGAGATGCAATGACTGTTAGCAGAATAAGGAATCGGTGGGTTCAGGATGGTAATACGGAACGCCGTGCTGCATCCCAACGGCCTCGCATCACTAGCACTCGAGATGACAGGCGTCTTATCCGCATGGCTGTAACGGATCGTGATGGCAAGTCTCGATTCCTGAGTCAACAGATGTGGACGTTTGCAAGACAACAACCATCTGCACGAACAGTTCGACGACGTTTGCAGCAGCATGGACTATCAGCTCAGAAACCATGGCTGCGGTTACCCTTGACGCTGCATCACAGACAAGAGCGCCTGCGATGGTGTACTGAACGACGAACCTGGGTGCACGAATGGCAAAACGTAAATTTTTCGGATGAATCCAGGTTCTGTTTACAGCATCATGCACATCGGAAGCGTGTATTCGTCATCGCCATACTGGCGTATCACCCGGCGTGATGATATGGGGTGCCATTGGTTACACTTCTCGGTCACCTCTTGTACGCAACAATGGACGTTACATTTCAGACGTGTTACGACCCGTGGCTCTACCCTTCATTCGATCCCTGCGAAAACCTACATTTCAGAAGGATAATGCACGACCGCATGTTGCAGGTCCTGTACGGGCCTTTCTGGATACAGAAAATGTTCGACTGCTGCCTTGGCCAGCACATTCTCCAGATCTCTCACCAATTGAAAACGTCTGGTCAACGGTGGCCGAGCAACTGGCTCGTCATAGTACGCCAGTCACTACCTTGATGAACTGTGGTATCGTGTTGAAGCGGCATGGGCAGCTGTACGTGTACACGCCATCCAAACTCTGTTTTACTCAATGCCCAGGCGTATCAAGGCCGTTATTACGGCCAGAGGTGGTTGTTCTGGGTACTGATTTCTCAGGATCTATGCACCCAAATTGCGTGAAAATGTAATCACATGTCAGTTCTAGTATAATATATTTGTCCAATAAACACCCGTTTATCATCTGCATTTCTTCTTGGTGTAGCAAGTTTAATGGCCAGTAGTGTAGCTAAGTGGCATCAAAATCGGCCGAATCGTTTTTTCGGCAATGTAAATACCCAGCAAAACTAAAGCGACTTTTAGGAAACCTCGTTTAAAATTTTGGAAAGGTTTTCGTACGTTTTTTTGGGACTTACCATCAGTATGCTGTGCCTGGAGCATACAGTGCGCCTTCCTTGACCTCGTAAATCTCGTGTGCACCGCTTCCTCCCGGGCCGCAGATCTGGCTTGTTTACTGGCAGTAGACGCGCGGTACTCTGAGGGTACAAGGCGGTCCGCGTTGCGCCTTGTGCAAAAATCGAACGCTGTGTTCCCAAGTTGAATGCCCATGGCATTCATTGTCTGTGTGAGTCCCATGAAGCCGTCGTAGAAGATAACTGTAACGAAATTGTTTGCAATTTCGACTACTTCTTCAACGGAATGTATGTGTATTGGGGAAAGCGTCCAAAGATTCGTTAGAGTTTTGAGTGTTCGCTCCAGCACATCTTTCCAGTAAATTGTCATTCGATAGGTCTTCGTACACAGGTCCGATTGTCTCGGAGCGCCGTTCGAAGGCGCTCGGCGACGCGGATCTGCAGGTCTGATAATCGTGTATTTCGACTATACGCAATAGTTCACGGGCAAAACGGTGTCGCCAACATGTTGTCCATTATATAAGGTATCGAAATATGCAATAAAAATCGATCTTTTGAAACTTCTAGACCAGAAAGCCCCCTTAAGGACCAGACAGATGCGTCATAGAACCACTTTCACTCTATTTCTCTACCGTTCCACTCGCCAACAGCACGCGGGAAAAACGGACACTTGAAACTATTCGTACGAACTCTGATTTCTCTTATTTTATTACGATGATCGTTTCTCCCCATGTAAGAGGAAATCAACAAAATATTTTTGCATTCGGAGGAGAATGTTGGAGATTGAAATTTCGTGAAAAGACGCCTTTGTTTTAATGATTCCCACCCTAACACACGTGTCATAAACGTAACACTCTCCTATTTCGTCATAATACGAAACTACCTGCCCTTCTTTGAACTTTTTCGATATCTTCCGTCAATTCTATCTGGTGAGAACTCCATTAAGCACAGCAGTATTCCAGAAGAGGATACAGGGGCGTATTGTAGGCAGTCTCTTTAGTAGATCTGTTGCATCTTCGGAGTGTTCTGCAGTAAAACGCAGTCACTGCTTCGGCTTCCCCACAACATATTCTATGTGATCGGTCCAGCTTAAGTTATTCGTAATTGTAACCGCTAGGACATTAGCTGAACTGACACTCTTCAGATTTAGGTTATTTATCATGAACCGAAATTTAACGGATCCCAGTTGGAACTCACTCTTTTCATTATTTACAGTCAATTGCCACTTTTGACACCATACGGATAGCTTGTCTAAATCATCTTGCAATTGGTTTTGATCTTCTGATGACTTTAGTAGCGGGTAAATGACAGCGTCATCTGCAAACAGCCTAAGACGACTCCTCAGATTGTCTCCTAAACCGTTTATATACATAAGGAACAGCAGAAGTCATATAAAACTTCCTCGGGGAACGCCAGATATAATTACTGTTTTCCTCGATGACTTTCCGTCAGTCACTATGAACTATGACCTTTCTGACGGGAAATCACGAATCCATTCGCACAACTGAGACGATACTCCATAGGCACGTCATCCGATTAGAAGTCGCTTCTGAGGAACGGTATCAAAAGCCTTAAGGAAATCTAAAACTATGGAATCAGTTTGATATTCCCTGTCGATAGCACAACGATAGTTGTGTCGCACAATAACGATATTTTCTGGATCCGTGCTGATTACCCGTTAATAAATTGTTTTGTCGGCTGGAGTGGCCGAGCGGTTCTAGGCGCTACAGCCGGCGGCCGGTACGGTCGCAGGTTCGAATCGTGCCTCGGGCATGGATGTGTGTGATGTCCTTAGGTTAGTTAGGTTTAAGTGGTTCTGAGTTCTAGGGGACTGATGACCTCAGATGTTTAGTCCCATAGTGCTCATTGCCAATAAATTGTTTTCTCCGAGGTAATTCGCAATGTTGGAACACAGTATATATTCCAGAATCCTACTGTAAAACGACGCTAGTGATGTGGTTCTCTAATTCAGCGGATTACTCCTATTTCCTCTTTTGAACATTGGTGTGATCTGTGCAACTTTCCAGTCTTCAAGTACTAATTTTTCGTAGATAGAGCGGTTGTATATGATTCCTAGGTATAGAGATACATCTACATCTACATCCATACTCCGCAAGCCACCTGACGGTGTGTGGCGGAGGGTACCTTGAGTACCTCTATCGGTTCTCCCTTCTATTCCAGTCTCGTATTGTTCGTGGAAAGAAACATTGTCGGTACGCCTCTGTGTGGGCTCTAATCTCTCTGATTTTATCGTCATGGTCTCTTCGCGAGATGTACGTAGGAGGGAGAAATATACTGCTTGACTCCTCGGTCTTCAACAAAAGCCCGTACCGGGCTACTGAGCGTATCTCTTGCAGAGTCTTCCACTGGAGTTTATCTGTCATCTCCGTAACGCTTTCGCGATTACTAAATAATCCTGTAACGAAGCGCGCTGCTCAGCATAATCTGAAAGGAATCTAATTCGTATACAATCTGGACCGAAAGACTTTCCTTTAGTAAATGATCTGAGTTGCTTCACTAGACCGAGGATATCTACTTCTAACAAGGGGAAGGCCTCAGGCACGGCCAACCGATTCGGCTCAAATTTGGCAGGTCGCTTGCGTACATCCTATAACGAAGGTCTCTAAGATATTTTCGGTCAACGCCACCGCAATTTTGAGAAAATCACCCCTAAAGGTCATGACGAGCAATCGACTCAAAATTGGACAGATCGGTAGATAACTGTAAATAGAGAATTTTTCATCATCAGGTAGGGGTCCGCAAAAGCAAAATTTTCTAGAAATCGAGGAAAGAAACTTTTACAACTGCCGCCTCTGTACCCACACGGTAAACGCCTTTCGCCGACAGCGCCGATAGCGCAATGGCCAAGGTAACTGGCTGGCAATCGGAAAACTCGGGTTCGAATCTCGAAGAAACGTATTCTTTTAGTTTGTATGTTTAAATATCTCAATTGATAGGGATAGGAGGGTTAATAAGGTATGTAAATCAATAAGGAATGATAATAATACTTACCTTATTAACCCTCCTATCCCTATTAATTGAGTTATGGAAAAATACAAACAAAAAGAATAACGCCCGCCAGGTTTCTTCGAGATTCGAACCCGGGTTCTCCAAGTCCCAGCCAGTTACCTTGGCCGTTGCGCTATCGTTGCTGTCGGCGAAAAGCGTTTACCTTGTGTACAGAAGCGGCAGTTGTAAAAGTTTCTTACTTCGATTTCTGGAAAAGTATGCATTTTCGGACCCTATACCTGGTGAAGAAAAATGCTCTATTTACAATTATCTATCGATCCCGCCAATTTTGAGTCGATTCCTAGTCATAACCTTTAGGGGTGATTTTCTCAAAATTGAGATTCCTTCGTTTTAGGTTGTACACAAGCGACCTGCCAAATTTGAGCTGAATCGGTCGGCCGTGTCTGAGGCCTTCCCCTTGTAAGTTACTCATGCTGGCAGCAGTTCTCGATTAAAATTCTAGAATATTTACTTCATCTTCTGTGGTGAAGGAACTTCAGAAACCTATATTAGTAACTCCGCCTCTGTGGCACTATCAAACTAACAATATCATCGCAGTAGCACAGCGAAGGTACTGGTTGTGCCTTTTGGCCGCAGTACTTTACACACAATCAGAATGTCTTCGGATTTTCTCCCAGATTTCGAGACAGAGTTTCGTTGTTGAAACTATTAAAATCATCTCGCACTGAAGCCTACGCTTGCGGCGGCAAATTCGCAGGTAGAAGCCGGACCTGTGTGACGGACACACGTGGGCGTCGTCTGCCCGCTGCCTGCTGACTGCCCAGGTGAGTCACGGAGGATGACGTCGGCGCGTGGGGCTCACACGTACACACGTAGGCCTCACTACGTGAACGCCATTCATCTCGCCTCGCACACCCACTGCGGAGGTGTCGACGCCCTCTGCTTATGGTATGCAGTTCCAGCACCTACAGACACACCTCTCTAGTTAGTTTAATTATGCTAGCAGGCACAGCGTAACATGGAGGTCTTTACAGGACGAAACCGAGAGACGTAAATATCTGAAATTAAGACTTTATATAATAATTCCAATCCCAAAGAAAGCAGGTGTTGACAGATGTGAAAATTACCGAACTATCAGTTTAATAAGTCACGGCTGCAAAATACTAACGCGAATTCTTTACAGACGGATGGAAAAACTAGTAGAAGCCGACCTCGGGGAAGGTCAGTTTGGATTCCGTAGAAATGTTGGAACACGTGAGGCAATACTGACCCTACGACTTATCTTTGAAGCTAGATTAAGGAAAGGCAAACCTACGTTTCTAGCATTTGTAGACTTAGAGAAAGCTTTTGACAATGTTGACTGGAACACTCTCTTTCAAATTCTGAAGGTGGCAGGGGTAAAATACCGGGAGTGAAGGGCTATCTACAATTTGTGCAGAAACCAGATGGCAGTTATAAGAGTCGACGGGCATGAAAGGGAAGCAGTGGTTGGGAAAGGAGTGAGACAGGGTTGTAGCCTCTCCCCGATGTTATTCAATCTGTATATTGAGCAAGCAGTGAAGGAAACAAAAGAAAAATTCGGAGTAGATATTAAAATCCATGGGGAAGAAATAAAAACTTTGAGGTTCGCCGATGACATTGTAATTCTGTCAGAGACAGCAAAGGACTTAGAAGAGCAGTTGAACGGAATGGATAGTGTCTTGAAAGGAGGATATAAGATGAACATCAACAAAAGCAAAACGAGGATAATGGAATGTAGACAAATTAAGTCGGGTGATGCTGAGGGAATTAGCTTAGGAAATGAGACACTTAAAGTAGTAAAGGAGTTTTGCTATTTGGGGAGCAAAATAACTGATGATGGTCGAAGTAGAGAAGATATAAAATGTAGACTGGCAATGGCAAGGAAAGCGTTTCTGAAGAAGAGAAATTTGTTAACATCGAGTATAGATTTAGGTGTCAGGAAGTCATTTCTGAAAGTATTTGTATCGAGTGTAGCCAGGTATGGAAGTGAAACATGGACGATAACTAGTTTGGACAAGAAGAGAATAGAAGCTTTCGAAATGTGGTGCTACAGAAGAATACTGAAGATGAGGAGGTATTGAATAGGATTGGGGAGGAGAGAAGTTTGTGGCACAACTTGACTAGAAGAAGGGATCGGTTGGTAGGACATGTTCTGAGGCATCAAGGGATCACCAGTTTAGTATTGGGGGGCAACGTGGAGGGTAAAAATCGTAGAGGGAGACCAAGAGATGAATACACTAAACAGATACAGTAGGATGTAGGTTGCAGTAGGTACTGGGAGATGAAGAAGCTTGCACAGGATAGAGTAGCATGGAGAGCTGCATCAAACCAGTCTCAGGACTGAAGATCACAACAACATAAGATTTTACCATTTGTCTCTGTCTCTTCCGATATATAGAAGAGCAAACACCATCTGAGTGTTGACATCGAGGATATTACATATACACGTATTGCTTAAGTGGAGTTGGAGGCCAGTGATCGAAGTCACTTACACAGATCTGGGCAAAGTTTTGTTGACTGTTCTGGAGGAAGACCATATCCAACAGACTATCAATCTCAAGAGAGGATTCCCGTTTGTCCCTTTGTAAGCAGTTTAATACTTTTTTTTTGCTGTAGCCCATCCAAGCAGAGTACAACTACAGCTTTGTACATTGCCGTACACTTTTTTGTACCATGATTTTGAGGTCTGTGTCAGGTGCTAAACCGGTATTAACATGTATCGATCCTTTGGCTCTCACAGAAAGCTGTACAGCACATGGTGTAAACTACACAGCTCCCACAACACACAGATTGGTGGAAATGACACAGAGACTATGTTTCTCATTGACAAAAATGTGGAAGGCATCGTAAGATATAGAAACTGGAAGAGTCTGCAGCATTGTAGAGCGTCTCCAACAGCTCCCTTAAGGAGATTATCTGTACAGTTAATATCATCCTCCACAGCGACAAGGTAGCATTGTTTCCTCATATTGCAATCATGTACATGGTTACTGTTCCAGCGTTGACCCTCATCGGTAGGTGCTGCTCACAACATGCATGAGGTCGTAGAAATAAAAGGAGGTTCTGTTGTCGTATTAGCGAAAAAAAGTGCAGGCATCACGACAGATGAAACAGGGCGAGTCTGTAGCATTGAGGCATGTTTCCAAACAACTTTCCGAAGGTGATGACCTACACATTTAATCCCATGATCCACAGTGACAAGCAGCAGATATCCAATGTACTGCCAAGTCTCACTCCATTTCAACCAAGTGCTGTCAATCAATAATTATGTGGTAATCAACAGTGTACGAGAGGATGGATGGGATGGGAAAGACACCATTTATATGGAACAATGTATTGTAATATGCACTGCATTTGATAGCATGATCAACGTCAGCAATTTTACCTGTTCCGTAATTTCAGCGCTAGCCAGTGACAAAGCAGAATGTTTCCCAATTTCTGTATCATCGCTAAAACACCCATCCACCACTTTGCAAGTACCATATACTACATGGCGAGTCACTAACTATTGACACCAAGAATAACTCTGAAAGTATGAAGGAGCTGAAAAGTTTGTGGGACAAAAGTTGCATGGGACAATGGGGGCCATAATACGACATCGGTTTTTTGTTTGCTAGGTGGGGTCGCTTCAGGGATATGAAGGTCAACTTTTTTTAGGGGATGCTATAGTTTGGTACTTATTTTCTGATAGCAGGTATCAAGACGAATCCAATGATGTGTAACAGTAAGGTCTTTGAAGGTCAACGAAGGTCAAAAAGGTGGCATGAACGTCCATTTACAGAAGGTGTTCGAAGTGATGACCATTGGTATCAATGCAGTGCTGCAATCTTCTTCTTTTAGGTAGTTACACGTATCTATTCTGTTAAAAAATCTTGCTGGGGGTAGTATGTCTCGGACGAATGCCCTCTACCAGACAGCACTCACCAGGTCTCCGTCGCACCCTCAAACGACCATCGCTTCGCGTGCCACTGCTGCCCTTACTGTACGACGATCCTGGTGGGCTCTTGTGCTGCAGGGACGTCCAGAACCTTGTCTACGGGCGTCAGAATGTTCACGTGACCACTGACGTCAGCATCACTCCACCACTAATGAAGCACGTCCAACTTCTGTGGCAGTTCTGCGAAAGGGCAATCAGGCCAGAATTTGACCCCCTTCAAACTCTCTCGGTTGGCTGTAGGAAGCACGAATTCGCTATGTGGCATGTTTGCTGCTTGCTTCACACCTTTGCAGCACAATGTGGCTGTGAGCATTCCTTATTACACGGTAGACCCAGGTGGCGCTGTGTTAGCTATGCAACTACGCTATCTTTTGCGGGCGAGTCATCGGATCAAAATCGACGTCGTATTTCCAGATGTATTAATTTTTTACCGCAGTGTATTTCCATGAAAAGTGAGGTTCCGAACTGGCGTTCCATGTAGTTTTAAGAGAAGGCATTTTATAACGTTTCACAGTACGTCTTGTCAGACCCACCACTAAAAAACTATAACTATCCCACTTGATTGTTGGATGTCTGAAATCTCCACCAATGATTACAGTAAGATTAAGGGATTTACGTACAAGCGAGCTGAGGTTTTCTCTAAAGTTTTCAATTACATCATGAGGTAAGTCTGGTGGTCGACAAAAGAATAATGTTATAATTTTATGTACTGAGTCTTTTTCAAACAATCTCACAAGTTGCTACAATTTCATTCCCAGTGGATTTGAGTTTCTCGTCTACTGCGACAAAAACATCACTTCCATTTTTCATTTCTCTATCCTTTCTGTACACGCTTAAATTTTCCCGAAAGATCTCACTACTGTCATCGTCAGGTTTCACTCAGCTTCCTGTGCTTAGTATTAAGTGACCTTCAGTGTTTCTTAAGAACGCTTCGAACTCTGGCACTTTGTTGCGAATGCTTTGGCATTTAACCAATAGGATTTTAATAATCTCACCTGCGGGGAGCATTAGTTTGGATCTTACACTGATAATTCTGAGTTTACTACAGCTGCCGTTATCTAGTTTGGATGAAGAGTCGCCTAATCTAAAAAAAAGAAAAAGAAAAGAAAAAAACTGTGGTGCACCCCACACAGAGTCAGCTGCCTGGTTAGCTGCTTCTGATGTGTAGTGCATACCTGGCCCATTTAGAGGTACCCTACATTTCTCAACAGAAAGTCTCAGCCTAGCTTGTCACAAAACTTCTGAATCTCTGTTTCAGTCCTCCCACTTGACTCAGAACCGGGTGGTTACGATCTGTTCTGGGGACAATTCTGCAAATAGTGAGCTTTGTTGAGACTCTCTGAGCAAGGCTGATATACTCAACCATCTTTGCTGGTCGCTGGAAAGATTCAAGTATGGCCTCTTAGCCCAGAAGACAGACATTGTTTGTTCCAACGTGCACCACAATCTGCAGCTGGTTGCATCCAGTTCCTCAATGGCTGCCGGAATAGCCTCTTCAGCACACTGAATGAAGCGCCTAGGCGTACACACTCAGTGTACCTGGTGTTCCTTCACATTCTTGCTGCCATTTCCCTAGTGGCTACCATTATTCACCGTATGTTTGAACTGCCAACGAAGTATAGACCCCTATCCATATGCATTCGCGTCCCTTGATGCAGGTCACAGCAGGTAGCAAGTCTCACTGGTTCGCTTTAGGTTCCATTGGAAGGCAAGCACCACGAACCTATTGGTTAGTTGGATAGGTGCAAAATCCTGAATTCTCCCCGTTTTCCATCTCCCCTGTACAAGACGCCTAGATCCACCACCGATAGCCATTCTTAGTCAAGTGGACGAGTCATGACGGGTCCTGTATATCTTGCGTTAGAGACACAATCCAAAGGTGTAGATAGTGCTTGAGATACAGGGCGACATTTATTGAACTATATGAAAAAAACGTAAATTAGTTACAAACTACAGTGCGCATACTTTTTATTCAACACGTAAACTTCACTAAAGGTATTCGGATTTAGGTTATGATACACTATGTGATCAAAAGTATCCGGACACCTGGCTGAAAATGACTTACAACTTCGTGGCGCCCTCCATCGGTAATGCTGGAATTCAATATGGTGTTGCCCCACCCTTAGCCTTGATGACAGCTTCCACTCTCGCAGGCATACGTGCAATCAGGTGCTGGAAGGTCTCTCGGGCAATGGCAGCCCATTCTTCACGGAGTGCTGCACTGAGAAGAGGTATCGATGTCGGTCTGTGAGGCCTGGCACGAAGTCGGCGTTCCAAAACATTTCAAAGGTGTTCTATAGTATTCAGGTCAGGACTCTGTACAGGCTAGTCCATTACAGGGATGTTATTGTCATGTAACCACTCCGCCACAGGCCGTGCATTATGAACAGGTGCTCGGTCGTGTTGAAAGATGCAATCGCCATCCCGGAATTGCTCTTCAACAGTGGGACGCAACAAGGTACTTAAAACATCAATTTAGGCCTGTGCTGTGATAGAACCACGCAAAACAACAAGGGGTGCAAGCCCCCTCCAAGAAAAACACGACCACACCGTAACACCAGCGCCTCCGAATTTTATTCTTGTCACTACACAGACTGGTAGATGACGTACACTGGGCATTCGCCACACCCACACCCTGCTAAAGAATCGCCACATTGTGTACCGTGATTCATCACTCCACACAACGTTTTTCCACTATTCAAACGTCCAATGTTTACGCTCCTTGCACCAAGGGAGGCGCCGTTTGGCATTTACCAGAGTGATGTGTGGCTTACGAGCAGCCGCTCGACCATGCAATCCAAGTTTTCTCACCTCCCGCATAGCTGTCATAGTACTTGCAGTGGATCTTGATGCAGTTTGGAATTCCTGTGTAATTGTCTGGACACATGTCTGCCTATTCCACATTACCACCCTCTTCAAATGTCGGCAGTCTCTGTGAGTCAACAGACGAGGTCGGCCTGTACGCTTTGTGCTGTACGTGTCCCTTCACGTTTCCACTTCACTATCACATCGGAAACAGTGGACCTAGGGATGTTTAGAAGTGTGGAAATCTCGCTTACAGACGTATGACGCAAGTGACACCCAATCATCTGACCACATTCGAAGTCCGTGAGTCCTGCGGAGCGCCCCATTCTGCTCTCTCACGATGTCTAATGACTTCTGAGGTCGCTGATATGGAGTACCTGGCAGTAGGTGGCAGAAAAATACATCTAATGTGAAAAACGTATGTTTTGGGGGTGTCCGGATACCTTTGATCACATAGTGTATGTTCGCTATTCCTGGCATCATTGGCCATGATGTGGCGCAGACGAATAGCAAAATTCTGCAAGACCCGCTGAAGTATCGGAGCATTTATGCTGTTGATGACCTCTTGAATGGTTGATTTCAGCTCAGCAATGACTTTGGTTTTATAGCTGTACGCCTTGTCTTTAATATAGCCCCACAAAAAGGAGTCGCGTGCGTTCAGATCCAGAGAATATGGCGGCCAACCGAGGTCCATGTCAGTGGCCTCTGTGTACTCCAGAGCTAGGATGCGGTCCCCAAAGTGACATTAAACACTCTCCTGCTTCGATGGGTCGAGCTCCGTCGTGCATGAACCACATCTTGTCGGAATTAGGGTCACTTTGGATGATGGAGATGAAAACATCTTCCAAAACGCTCACGTACCATGTGGTAGTCACCGTGCCATCAAGGAATATCGCACCGATTATTCCGTGACTGGACACTGCACACCACATTGACAGTGAAGAGACTTCTCGATCACGAAATACGGATTCTCAGTCCCACAAATGCGCAAATTTTGCTTGTTACGAAGCCAATTGAAAGTTGGCTTCGTCGTGCGCATGCTCATACTAATTCCCAGGATGCCCCGCGGCCAACCGTGGAGTTTTAACGCCTTAACACAAACCGTTCAGAAGTTATGACCATTTTATTTCATATAATTCAGTAATTGTCACCCTTTATCTATCGTATCTCTGGTACACAACTCACGGTAGCCGTGCCAACGCACCCACTTGTAGGGAAGCAGCCTACTCACGCTGTAGTAAATTCACATCAGTCTTTCCATTGTGTGCCAGCCAGTCTGCTGTAACTAGCTCTGACGTCATAATGGTTGCGCAATACTTTAAAAAATCAAGCAAATAACCTAAAACATTTCTAGCATGTCAGGAGTAATACTAAATTAAATCAGTTCGATAACTTTAGCCATTTTCGAAATTTGGACGTTTTTCTGTAAAAATCATTGGCGCAACAGAAAAGAGCTAGAGAAGTAAAAATTCATAGTTAGATTCCTCTTTCATAATAATTTAATAAAAACAGTACTTTGGATTTCACAAATTAAAAATTTTAGTGGAAATTCATCATTTTCTGGTTTTCGTCTCAAAACTTAAGGAAGCAAGATAGATTAAGTAGGCTAATAAATAAGGCTAGTATGTTTATATTTAAGTAGGTTGGAGATCCGCTATAACTATAAAGACGTGAAAAGTTTCATTTGAATACCTATAAAACTATAGCGGTAGCGTATCTCCAAAGGGCCAGTTCAGAGCTCGTCTACTGCGTGCAGTGTAATTAAATTAATTCTCTCGCCCAAAATATTTAACTTAGCCACGTCAAAATTTTATTATCAATACTTTACTACGTGCTGAATGCACATTTAAATTAAGAGCTTCATCGACCATCAGCAAGAGAAGCTATGATTTATTCAGTGACTTAAAGTGGTGCATTACTAGCCCAGCGGCTAGTCGGGAGAGCAGATTTGATCAGCCGTCCGCACCGCGGCTTTATATATAAGAACGCTGCGCGAGGAGGCAAGGCCCCAGTTCTCTCCAGACGCTGAATAGCACGTCATCTGTGTCGGGAGTCGCGTCGCGTCGGTATCATTGCTATAAGCGGCCTCGGATGCCGTAGTAAGTTGCTCGAGATACGCGTAACCATGAAATCATTTGCGAGTGAAGTGTTAATTGTGGGTTGACTTTAGTTATCGATCTTCAGTTTGCGTATTGTCGTATTTTCACGTGCCGTCGCGGGACAAACATTCTACTTTTATTTAGCGTGGCGTTTGATGAAACTAATCATCAAATTATGGCGAGCATTCATTTAAATATTCAATTTGGACAATTATAGTTGCATCAGCGCATTAGACTCTGAACTGCTCTGTTAGTTAGGTTGTCTGGATTCTTTTGTTTTTCATTTTAGAAAATCGTTTTTGATTATAAATCCCGGACAATCTCCTAATTCCTCAGAGCTATAAGCTGTAACTATAAGTGTATTCACAGATGAATTAATTACAGGCTTCACGTTTTACTAATCACTTTCTGGTTGCCAATATTGTAGTTAGAGAGCCAGTGTTGAGAACGGCGAAAGACAGCATAAATAACATTCTAAATAATAGGAACATTTTAAACAACATTAATTCTATCCGCCGCCCCACACACTGGCAGCGGCCTTTAATTGCTTGAGAGCAGTTACGGCAATTCCCAGCTGCTCGCAGATAGCAACCAACTCATCCCCTGCCTATAATCAGCAATCACAGTGGGGCTGAATTAAGCCTGGTGCAATGTTTTACAGAACAGTTGACACGTCCCCTTTGAACAATAATACACGACTGTCCTTTACCTGACACACAATATTTTTTAGCGCAACGCAATCTGACTTTCAAAAAAATCCCTACGAAAGAATGGCCCTGACTAACATTAACCTATACGTTTCACAAATCACTTACCTCACAAAAATCTTCGCTGCTCAAGCTACTGCAATACAGCGAGCGCCACTACTGCCAGCTAAATAAAAGATTCAAACTACTGAAGGCACTAACTACTGATAGGGATAGTTAGCAAATGAAAGATATTAATAGAGAACAAACAATGTATTTACCTTGATATCATCATATATAAATATAGCAGTTCATGACAAATTTCAAAACTCCGCCATCTCTCTCCCCACATCCACCACTGCTGGCGGCTCACCTCCAACTGCGCAACGCTACGCGCTGTTCACAGCCAGCTGCCTAACACTACAATGGCGAGTATTACAACAATGCAAAGCAGCCACAGACTGCACACAGCACAGCCAGTGATTTTCATACAGAGGTGGCGTTACCAATAAAAAAAACCTAAACAGCCTACAAAAACCTAAACAGCCTACTTACATAGCCCCCATGCTCCCCACAAAAAATTTTATAAATTGGATTGGGCAGTGGCCAATACAGATTTGAAAAAATTTTTTTATAATTACAATAACAAAGATATCAAATGCACACACTTATTGATACAACGTTGGTCAAAAGCTAAAATTTTGTCACAGTCCATAAAGACAGTCCTGATCATTCATTACGGTAAAATATAGTGTTTTTCTCAAAGTCTGAGCAGTAGAAGAAAATGCACACGGAAGTAGTGGATTTCCATGCTGTCTTGAAGAAGTAGTGTTGTCCTTCCAACGGAAAGACAGTGCTGACTCTCGACATGCAGACAAGTATTGGGTCACAACAGAGCAAACCCACTGCAGAGTCAGTCGAAGTTTTGATGAATATTGGTAGGTAGGTCATCACAGAGCAGACCCACCGTAGTCCTGGTAGAGATCACGGTATTGGTGGGCCACCAGAGGTGCAGACCCACTGCAGTCCTTGTAAAAATAATGGTACTGATGGATCATCAAAGATGTAGACCCACTGTAGTCCTTGTAGAGATAATGGTACTGGTGGGTCATCAAAGATGCAGACCCACTGTAGTCCTTGTAGAGACGCCAGCAGCCATCTGTTGCGACTGTGCAGGTGCACAATCACCATCGAAGAGTCTTGTGGAGAATATAGCAAGTCTATAAACCACCACTTGTGCACTCACAAAGTTTTTGGAATTGTCCTTAGAACCAGCAATGCTGTTAACCAGTCCCTTGCTGAATTATCAACACACGTGCAAATGCTACCAGTCCCCTTTTATTTCTCGCATATTCTGCGTGTACTATGACCAAAGAAAACGTGTGCAGTGAAATGAAACTTAACTTTAAGAACTGGTGTCTAATTATAAATTTACAACATAAGAATACAATTACAAAGGTACAAAATACATCATTAAAGAACATAACAATACAGATGACATTAGTAGTAGTACAAGCCTTACATAAGAATAGAAATAAATAGATACATCAGTGTTACAGGAATTATGACATAAGTACATACACAAAAGATCAGAATAACTTTCGAAACATCAACTTCACATATGAGCATCAAAACAAAACAGAATAAATAATGTCTAAACATCTTTACAAAGTAAATAACATAGTATTACAAAAATTCTTTAGCATAACTCTCATCAGATAAACACATAAAGACAGGAAGAACACAAATACACAAGGGTATACAAACACATAGCGGAATAATACAAAAGGAAAGGACAGGGATTGTTTTCAGTGAGACGTCTGGTACTGCAGTCCAACCCAAAATTTCATTCCATAGATCTTTCCTCTTATTTCAACATCTGTTTCCACCAAAAAAATCCTATCCAAGCATGCTTTCTGTATGCTATTCATGTCCTCTTATAAAATAGTTATTCTCCACTGTACACTACTTGTTTTTGGCCAAACCATTTTCTTATAACTTCTCCACAGTTAGTTTCTTGTATAGTCTACCCCATCTTAAGCTAACTTAAATCTACTGAGCTCAGATACATATACTAAGGGACGAGGAAATGCAGCAACACACAACAAATTAACACAAACAGGAATGACAAAAAATGCAAATTGGCAAAGCAAGCAGCAGTATATCTAAATTAGCAAAGTAATTGCAATATTACAAGCAATATAAGGCACTGTGCAGCAAACAAGAAAAATAGATCAGTAGTAAAACTGGCTTAACAGAGTAATACAAAGTGAAATTCAGTAGCACTCTGCCTGGCAAACGGCAGCAGCAAATGATATAACTTATACCTAAACATGACAAAGCTTAAGCAGAAAAAATATCACAGTAAAGATAGGAAATGTCTAATAACTATGTCAGATCTTAACACTAGAGTGATGCATCACCTTAACTTACACTACTAAAAAGTTACCAGTCATTGACAAAAATTATGTATGCAATTCCTGTGAGGGAAAATGTCTTTTTGCGCTCCCTCGTTTTTTTTTAAGTAGATCATAAAGTTATTATTTACTGGATCTGTAGGCATAAAATATCTATATTAGTATATCTATAAAATTTTATTTTAACCAATGCTGCAGTGCAGCTAGAAACTAGATATTAAACAAATTGAGCAATCTCTCAACTAGAAAGACAACAGATATAAAAGGTTCCTCATCATTTCATTAGGCATTTTAGTAATTATCATAAATTAAGAGCTCCACAGTGTACTCATATGTTTTCAAGTTTGAGCGAGTCGTAATTGCGATGCTTTCTACAAAGAAGTGTGTCAATAGCGAGGATAATGGCCTCTTTTTTTTTTCCTCCACCTAATGGCTTTCTTTTTTCAGGCGGCTGGCACAGCTGGCCACTCACAATGCATTACGTCAAGGTCACTTGGCTTTCTTACCGAAATATTTACGACAGCAGTTTGCACTACAGTGACAGTCTCATATAAAAAATTTCACAGGTCGAGAATTTGCGTTACAAATGTGTAGAAACAAAATCCTATAAATATAACAGTGTCCTAAAAATTTTCGGTGGCATTGTGATACATTCACACATGTACACACATCTCATAATTCTTAAAGTACGATTCTTGGTTTCCAACATCCTTTTCCACAAATCAGAGTCCCTAATCACTACTCATTACTCCTTACCTTATTACACATATACATATTCGTCGACACTTCTTCAATATGACATCATAATAAATACGTAGCATAATCAAATTCCTCATATAGCATCAGCTTATTGATCATAAACATACCTCAACAGCATAATACACATCGTCATCGTAATAATAACATCATAACAGATCAATCACATCTCAAAATCGTCGCAGCTTCTTTCAATAATTTCAGAACCTTCAATAAAGTCATCTACCTCAAACGTACTTTAAAATCATGATCCCATACCAAATACGATATTCAAAGCTCTCATAGTATCACAATGGTTCCGAAAAAGTATGAACAGTTCACACAGTTCAGACAAAATACAATTTCATAAGTGTGAAGTTATCCAACTGTGTAATTGCGTAAACATGTGTCACTGACATAGTAAAAAGAATGTTTGTTTCTCTGTCAAATAATCAGATAGCTGTGTAATTCTGTGTTAGAGAAATATGGTACCGATGTGTAAAATTGTATAAGCAAATACCATATTAGCTAAGGCTCCTTGTGCTTGCCAAACACATGGTACACAAATTAAGCATGTACCCCCCTGAGGATTAATGTATTTATACCCTCAGGTGTTACAGATTACAGCAATGGAATGAAATGTATCGCGGAAAACTTTCTTTGTAATTCAAAAATCTTTAAAAATATATGTTTTAAGTAAAAAATTAATCACTCAAATACGTGTACTGCCGCGCTAAATTCTGCGTCTTGTTGTAACATAATCTCTGTCATTACTTAAGGGTAAAAAATGTGCCAAGTGTCGTAATTATTGTAGTCCATAAGCAATGTTCTGTGGAAGTCAATGTACTTACCTCGTAATAAACAAAAGCGAAATGCTATGCGTATAGATATCGTAGTTATTACGTACAATTCTGTGATCGTGAAAGCACTACACTGTAACGTATTGTTGTGCTACAAAAATGGTTGTCTCATTGTAGCTATACCACCAAAGTTACTACTAAAACATGTTTTACTTTCCAGAAGAATTCAGAAAAACTGTGCAGATATAAAGCAGATACAGCACAAAAGCAATAATGTAAATTGTGTCACACATTAGTAGCGTTGTGATATAATCGTGTAGCTGTCAAAGAAACCAAATACGAAGTCATCTTTAATCTCACAGAAAGTACTTCAAATAAATAATATCTTTTCAAGTAAACCAAAATGTTGCATTAAAATCTCATTAGCAGTATATGTTCTAAGTATCGTAATCGTGCAACTAACAAACAAGAATGTACACACACAGTAACACTGTGTCCTCTGTCCACTATCACAATGCAGTGGTAATTACTCTCTAAATATGTTCCCTAGGTTCTAGATTGGATAGTTAGCTTCAAAACATTGTTGCATGATAACAGTTTGTAAGTGTGACAACGCGTACTAGTAGCGTAAAGTGAAAAATTTTATGGCAAAGACTAAGTTAAAAAGCAGATTACCTTTCAATACACGGTTTTACATGTGAAATGTGGTGCAATCCTTTACTCTTCCTAGTACACAGAGTTTCAACTTCAACGCAATTATCATGTGGTATACGTCGGATTCTGTAAGGTCCATTGTAAATCAGAAAGAAGTTATGACTCAAGTGTTTCTTCTTATGTGACAATGAATGAGCTTTAATGAGAACTTTCTGACCAATATATAATTTCTTTGCATTTGCTTTACCGTGTAGTTCTCTCCTATTGTCTGCTGCAGATTTTATATTTTTAATAGCCAAATCAATTATGTCATTGTGTCGAAGTTTAGGTGTATTCAGGAAAGGTACAAGCTCTCTGATTCTGTTCGGTGGTTCTTCATTCTTCAGTACAAGAATAAGTGGTAAAGCAGTAGAGTCATGAGGCATTTCATTCAGCACGTTTTGAAATAAGTGTAAATATCTGTCCCAACGCTGATGCTTTCTGTGACAATAAAGTCTGCAAAGCTTATTGATTTCTTTCATAATCCGTTCAGATGGGTTACAATGTGGTGAGTACAATGAAATAAAAACAGGTTTGATTTTATGGTTCCGAAGCATGCGTGACCTAACAGCAGATCTGAATTGTGGTCCGTTATCTGAAATTACTTTACTAACGTGTCCAACTTTACGTAAGAAATTTTTAACAAAGGCGTTGGATACAGACCGTCCAGTGGCTGTACGTAACGGAGTGAAAGAAACAAATTTTGAAGTAAGTTCAACAGCTACTAGAACATACGAAAATCCATTCGATGTTCTGACAAGGGGTCCCAAGAGATCAACAGCAGCGCATTCTTTTAATTTAGAAGGAATGATAGGAAATAACGGAGCACGATGTGAGATGGTAGATGGTTTAGCTTTTTGACAAAGTTTACAAATAGAGAAGACTCTTCGAATTCTCTTTTCCATGTTGTTAAAATAACAAGTCGTCTGAAGAATATGATAACATTTTCTTGGACGAAAATGAGCGTAGCTGAAATGAATGTACCATATGAACTTATTAACAAAATCGTCAGGAATGCAAAGAACCCATAGCTTGTCATCAAAACATTTTCTTGGACCAAAATGAGCGTAGCTGAAATGAATGCACCATACGAACTTATTAACAAAATCGTCAGGAATGCAAAGTACCCATAGCTTGTCATCAACAGTGCAGCGTTTGAAGAGCATGTTGTTTCTAACCAGATAATAATGCCGAATCTGAGCGTGTGTCATGCCATTGACTTTTGTGTCTTTCCAAATCGGATCTTTATCTTGTTCATAAGCAATGTCCTTTAAAGATGTGATGATGAAGTTTTCAAAGGCGACTTTCTGAGTGTAAAGAATACTGAAATTTTTCTCGAGGTTGCCTTCTGTGTTACTTTTCTCAAGTCCAGCTGGTGTGCGTGACAGTGCGTCCGCAACAATGTTCTCCTTCCCGGGAATGTAGACTATTGTGAAGTGGAATTCTTGCAGAAACAATGCCCAACGTTTTAACCTGCCATGATTTAATTTTGAAGACATAAGAAATTGTAATGCACGATGATCACTGTATACTTTTACGTGCTTACCAGAAAGAAAAAAACGGAATTTGTTAAATGCCCAAACGATAGCTAAAGCTTCTAATTCAGTAACGGAATAATTTTTTTCAGATTTTGTTAGCACTCGGCTAGCAAAAGCAATGGTTTTCTGAACAGTAGTGTCATTTTCTATGGCTTCTTGAAATAAATGGGCACCAAGACCGACTTTAGAAGAATCCGTGCTAAGGCAGAAATCTTGTGACAGATCTGGATGAGCTAGTGTTGGCGCGTTAAGTAGCGCTTCTTTCAAAGAATTGAATTCCAACTGTGCTTGTTCGTCCCAGTTCCAAATAGTATTTTTTCCAGTGAGAGAATAAAGTTTTGGTGTAACTAGAATTTGCATATTCAGAAAACGACGGTAAAAATTTACGAGACCTAGAAATTTGCGGACTTGTTGTTTTGTGGATGGAACTGGAATGGCTCTGATTGCTTCTAATCTTTCAGGATCCGGCTGAATGCCTTCAGAAGAAATAATATGTCCCAAAAACCTCACCTTTGACCTACCGAATTCAGACTTTTCCAAGTTAACTGTAATTCCAGATTTTGCAAAAATACGTAACACACTGTTGAGGATGCGATTCTGTTGTCCCCATGAGGCTTCTGCTATCAGAATATCGTCCACATATAAGGTGATGTGACGTTTTAAGAAATCAGGTAATATGGAATTTAGCCCGCAAATGAACGCTGCTGAAGAAATGTTCAAACCAAAAGGAAGTTTCCGAAATTGATAACAAACGCCGAAACAAAGAAAAGCCGTGTATTTTCTACATTCTGGATGAAGTTCGAACTGATAAAAGCTGGATCTGAGATCAGTAGAAGACAACACTTTTACACGATTAAAATTTTGAAGAGGTTCTTCCATCGTTTGCGGCCTGTCTGTTTCAGGAATGATGATAGTATTGATTTGTCTTGAATCTAAGACAAGCCTGATCGATCCATTTTTCTTCTCAACAACATGTAAGGGATTGTTGTATGAGCTTACTGCAGGCTCAATAATTCCCTCGTCAAGCATAGATTGTATTTCTGTTCTAACACGGTCCCTATAATGTGATGGAATTACGTATGGTCTAACACAAAGTTTAATATGCTCACGAACGCGAAATTGGTATTGAAATTCCTTGATTGTTCCTGTTTTGTGACTAAAAACTGTGGAATGTGCTTGTGTTGTTGTTGTGTGGTCTTCAGTCCTGAGACTGGTTTGATGCAGCTCTCCATGCTACTCTATCCTGTGCAAGCTTCTTCATCTCCCAGTACCTACTGCAACCTACATCCTTCTGAATCTGCTTAGTGTATTGATCTCTTGGTCTCCCTCTACGATTTTTACCCCCCACGCTGCCCTCCAATGCTAAATTTGTGATCCCTTGATGTCTCAAAACATGTCCTACCAACCGATCCCTTCTTCTAGTCAAGTTGTGCCACAAACTTCTCTTCTCCCCAATCCTATTCAATACCTCCTCATTAGTTACGTGATCTACCCACCTTATCTTCAGCATTCTTCTGTAGCACCACATTTCGAAAGCTTCTATTCTCTTCTTGTCCAAACTGGTTATCGTCCATGTTTCACTTCCATACATGGCTACACTCCATACAAATACTTTCAGAAACGACTTCCTGACACTTAAATCTATACTCGATGTTAACAAATTTCTCTTCTTCAGAAACGATTTTCTTGCCATTGCCAGTCTACATTTTATATCCTCTCTACTTCGACCATCATCAGTTATTTTACTCCCTAAATAGCAAAACTCCTTTACTACTTTAAGTGTCTCATTTCCTAATCTAATCCCCTCAGCATCACCCGATTTAATTTGACTACATTCCATTATCCTCGTTTTGCTTTTGTTGATGTTCATCTTATATCCTCCTTTCAAGACACTGTCCATTCCGTTCAACTGCTCTTCCAAGTCCTTTGCTGTCTCTGACAGAATTACAATGTCATCGGCGAACCTCAAAGTTTTTACTTCTTCTCCATGAATTTTAATACCTACTCCGAATTTTTCTTTTGTTTCCTTTACTGCTTGCTCAATATACAGATTGAATAACATCGGGGAGAGGCTACAACCCTGTCTCACTCCTTTCCCAACCACGGCTTCCCTTTCATGCCCCTCGAGTCTTATAACTGCCATCTGGTTTCTGTACAAATTGCAAATAGCCTTTCGCTCCCTGTATTTTACCCCTGCCACCTTCAGAATTTGAAAGAGAGTATTCCAGTTAACGTTGTCAAAAGCTTTCTCTAAGTCTACAAATGCTAGAAACGTAGGTTTGCCTTTTCTTAATCTTTCTTCTAAGATAAGTCGTAAGGTTAGT
This sequence comes from Schistocerca americana, assembly GCF_021461395.2. NCBI lineage: Eukaryota > Metazoa > Arthropoda > Insecta > Orthoptera > Acrididae > Schistocerca > Schistocerca americana. Next base: position 713,484,466 of record NC_060122.1, on the reverse strand, counting down.
ATTGCCTCACGTGTTCCAACATTTCTACGGAATCCAAACTGATCTTCCTCAAAGTCCGCTTCTACCAGTTTTTCCATTCGTCTGTAAAGAATTCGCGTTAGTATTTTGCAGCTGTGACTTATTAAACTGATAGTTCGGTAATTTTCACATCTGTCAACACCTGCTTTCTTTGGGATTGGAATTATTACATTCTTCTTGAAATCTGTGGGTATTTCGCCTGTCTCATACATCTTGCTCACCAGATGGTAGAGTTTTGTCATGACTGGCTCTCCCAAGGCCATCAGTAGTTCTAATGGAATGTTGTCTACTCCCGGGGCCTTGTTTCGACTCAGGTCTTTCAGTGTTCTGTCAAACTCTTCACGCAGTATCTTATCTCCCATTTCATCTTCATCTACATCCTCTTCCATTTCCATAATATTGTCCTCAAGTACATCGCCCTTGTATAAACCTTCTATATACTCCTTCCACCTTTCTGCCTTCCCTTCTTTGCTTAGAACTGGGTTGCCAACTGAGTTCTTGATATTCATACAAGTGGTTCTCTTCTCTCCAAAGGTCTCTTTAATTTTCCTGTAGGCAGTATCTATCTTACCCCTAGTGAGACAAGCCTCTACATCCTTACATTTGTCCTCTAGCCATCCCTGCTTAGCCATTTTGCACTTCCTGTCGATCTCATTTTTGAGACGTTTGTATTCCTTTTTGCCTGCTTCATTTACTGCATTTTTATATTTTCTCCTTTCATCAATTAAATTCAATATTTCTTCTGTTACCCAAGGATTGCTATTAGCCCTCGTCTTTTTACCTACTTGATCCTCTGCTGCCTTCACTACTTCATCCCTTAGAGCTACCCATTCTTCTTATACTGTATTTCTTTCCCCCATTCCTGTCAATTGTTTCCTTATGCTCTCCCTGAAACTCTGTACAACCTCTGGTTCTTTCAGTTTATCCAGGTCCCATCTCCTTAAATTCCCGCCTTTTTGCAGTTTCTTCAGTTTCAATCTGCAGTTCATAACCAATAGATTGTGGTCAGAATCCACATCTGCCCCTGGAAATGTCTTACAATTTAAAACCTGGTTCCTAAATCTCTGTCTTACCATTATGTAATCTATCTGATATCTCTTAGTATCTACAGGATTCTTCCAGGTATACAACCTTCTTTCATGATTCTTGAACCAAGTGTTAGCTATGATTAAGTTATGTTCTGTGCAAAATTCTACAAGGCGGCTTCCTCTTTCATTTCTTCCCCCCAATCCATATTCACCTACTATGTTTCCTTCTCTCCCTTTTCCTACTGACGAATTCCAGTCACCCATGACTATTAAATTTTCGTCTCCCTTCACTACCTGAATAATTTCTTTTATCTCTTCATACATTTCACCAATTTCTTCATCATCTGCAGAGCTAGTTGGCATATAAACTTGTACTACTGTGGTAGGCATGGGCTTTGTGTCTATCTTGGCCACAATAATGCGTTCACTATGCCGTTTGTAGTAGCTAACCCGCACTCCTATTTTTTTATTCATTATTAAACCTACTCCTGCATTACCCCTATTTGATTTTGTGTTTATAAGCCTGTAATCACCTGACCAAAAGTCTTGTTCCTCCTGCCACCGAACTTCACTAACTCCCACTATATCTAACTTTAACCTATCCATTTCCCTTTTTAAATTTTCTAACCTACCTGCCCAATTAAGGGATCTGACATTCCACGCTCCGATCCGTGGAATGCCAGTTTTCTTTCTCCTGATAACGACGTCCTCTTGAGTAGTCCCCACCCGGAGATCCGAATGGGGGACTATTTTACCTCCGGAATATTTTACCCAAGAGGACGCCATCATCATTTAATCATACAGTAAAGCTGCATGTCCTCGGGAGAAATTACGGCTGTAGTTTCCCCTTGCTTTCAGCCGTTCGCAGTACCAGCACAGCAAGGCCGTTTTGGTTAATGTTACAAAGCTGGATCAGTCAATCATCCAGACTGTTGCCCCTGCAAATACTGAAAAGGCTGCTGCCCCTCTTCAGGAACCACATGTTTGTCTGGCCTCTCAACAGATACCCCTCCGTTGTGGTTGCACCTACGGTACGGCCATCTGTATCGCTGAGGCAAGCAAGCCTCCCCACCAACGGCAGGGTCCATGGTTCATGCGCGGAATGTGCTTGTAAAATCTCAAAAAGGTCCTGCCTATCAGTTCATTACAATTCTCAATTGTTTGAATTTTATTCTGAATTAACTCATTAGTATCAAATATGCCATCGATATCATCCCTGTCAGTACTTGCAGAATGATTGTTAGTGTCTAGTTCCGTCGAAAATTCCGAACTGTTGTCTAACAGAAGGTAAAGCCGATTAATTTCCTCGTCATGGTTTGAGAGCTAATCTTCAAATTTCAAAGCTATTGGCTTACCTTCTTTCTCTAAACTTATTTCAGCGTCGTGGAAGTTTAAGATTGCTTTGTTTTCATTCAAAATGTCTACTCCCAATATAATTTCCGTCGACAATAATGGACCAATAAGAAAGTTCATAGAGAAGCTGTGGCTTTGACAAAAGAATTCTAAGTTGGTTTGTTGGCGTACATCTACACTTTTTCCAATGATTGGACCTTGTAATTTAATCTTACGTAACGGAAGTGTGGGGCAATCGTTCGATTTGTTGCATTTGCTAAAGGCTGTTTCACTAATTACTGAAATGGGACTGCCAGAGTCAAGTACTGCCGTAAATTTTACGTCATTTACTGTAATGTGAATCACAGGATATGCAATGTTATTATGTTTTACGTCGTGTTCCTGAAGTAAGATGTCGCTAATGTCTTCCATTTTTACGTAATTACTAGCCACGGCAGCTACGTCGTCAGCTTCATAAGTACGTTTTGTGGCTGCCTGTGGTGTGAGTCATTGCCTATTGTCTCTTTGTTGGCGTTATTGGGATTTGGAGATCTAACTTCTACAAATTCACCTTGTCGAGAGGGCCCTGCCCTGTTTGAATCCCGCCAGTTCCGATGAAATTCAGGTCTGCCGTTTTGTCGGTAGTTTACATAGTTTCTTTTTTGTCGGTCATGTGGTGGAGAAATTCTCCCGGAATCGTAACACCGCGGTGGACCGTTCCGTCTGACGCTATTCTCTCTCCCTTGATAATAATTATTTTGGTTCCCATATTATCTGTTTCTCTGATTGTCTCTGTGATAGTCATTACCGTGGAGAGGTGATCTTTCCCTGTAATTATTACTACTCTGCCAACGGTTGTCATATGGGTCATGTCTGTTTTGGTCACGATTTACGTTGTAAGAATAGCTTTGTCGTGTCCAGTTATTATTTCTGTCATCACGGAATTGTGACGGATGTGACCTGTAATTGTTGGGTTCCTGTTTTCGCGTTCCGCGATTGTCAGTGTCAATTTCCAATTCTTGTAAGAGTCCCTGAAAAGCTTCAATGTCGTCTTTGCAACGTCCTGCCAAAATAATAAGTCGTAAATGTTCAGGAAATTTGATTAAGCAAATGCGGATGAGTTCTGAGGGGCTGTATGGGTTTGAAAGATATTGATTCTTATGTAACATATCTTCGAAATATTTGACAAGACTGGAAAATTCAGATTTTTCGAAATGTTTCATCATTATGATGCTATGTTTTATTCGGTCTTGTGTAGCTTGAGACCAATATGCTGAGAGCAAGGCATGATAAAATTCTCCTTCAATGTGACAATCGTGAATGACCGATCGCATTCTTACATCTGGTTCACATAAATTCTAATAGTTTGCAGTACTCCAATGACCAGTTGGGAGGAAAACAATGAGAGAATTGATGGAGCCATGCTTGTGGATGAATGTCGTTGCCAGAATTCTTAAATGTTTTGAATTTACATGTAGTAATGAACAGCTTATAGTCAAAATCATCGTGTCGACGAGTCGCATATCGGTCATTGTTACGTCGTTTCGGCGGTTCCATCTCAAAATTCTGTGCACCTTGCCAATTTCTTTCATTATTTCCGAAATGCCCTGTGTTATTATTTTGCGGCTTTTCCGTATTTCTAAGTCCCTCTTCCCGTGTTGGAGCGCGAGTGTCCTCTGAAATATGTAATTTTTGTATTACTTGTGCCAACTGATCTTGTACTTCCCGGATTTCTCATTTGTGTTGCGTATTAATTTGATTCTGATTTTGTTTGAATTTCTTAATTTGTTCATACTCTTCTGTGTCAGTGACGGCTACAGGTCTTGTGTCATTCAGATCATCATCTACCTCTGTACATAAGTTAGTGAACTGATCCGAAAGTTCGGCTACTTTCTCCGATAGTGAACTGATTTCCTCAGTGTGTTTTTCTGAACCAAGTTTCATAGTATCTACTGTGTCCTTCAAGTTTTCCTGAGTTTTTGCAAGTAGCCGAACCGAATCAGTAGATGCATCTGAGTCAATTTTAGCCCGCAAGGCATCGTGATTTTCATGAACAATAGTTTGCAGTTCTTTTATGGCTGCTTCGTGATTCTGTAATGCATTTTCATGCCGCGAAAAAATAGGTTGAAAATGCTCACAAATTTGTGTTTTTACGTCATTACAGACTTTTTGACATTTCAGTTCGATGTTATGTAACTCAGTAGTTAAATCTTCACGTGTTTGTTCAAGCGTGGTGTCTAACCTTTGAAGATTTTGTTCCATTGTGTCTAACTGTTGCTGTGTTTGTCTATGATTTTGTTTCATTTGCTGCATTAATTGCAATAATAATGTATTTGTGTCTGGAATCTGTTCCTCTATGCTTTTCGGCAGTGCATTTGCACCGCCAACATTCACATTTTGACAAGCAGAAAATGTGTCTTGACTTATCTGAGAAAACGGTGAGGACCCAAACCCTGAATCTACAGTATTTGCGAGATTGTGTCCTGTCATTTCGGATTGCTGAGGCGCGCTGTTGCTGACCGATCGATCGATAATGCTTCCCGGTTCACTAATTGTTTCACTGTCTATGCCATTATTTGCCGCCCGCTTCGTTTCCCTATGCACAATTACCAAATTACCACTTTGAATGTCTGTTAATTCATTACACAGTGGTGCTGATAAGCTACGCTTGTCGTCACTATTATTTCTCAGTTTACTTTGGAGCCTAGTGTTACGTTTTTCACACGCCATTATTGTCACAATATTTCACACGATAACACAGAAAAGCACAAGTTGGAGAGCAAAAATAAGAAAACACATTAATATAGCGCTGAAAATAATATCTAGTTAATTGCAAGCGCAGCTGCGAAATACTTGGTGCAAATCTACATGAATGCCACAACTGTTTTACTGTACAACAATGAAAAACTACAACTACAAAGGAAATTCTCTCTATAATTACGCGCTAGCAATAAACAATAGCTACACTAATTACACAAACTACAAGAAAAAATCAGAAGATTCCAGTGAGGTATCCTCGGCTAAGGGTCGACATATGAAATGTCCCCTTAGAAAAATTAATGAATTACTGTGCTGATAAACATCTTATGTTACTTGATTTTCAAACAGCTGAGCAAAACTGAACGTACTCAGACATTCACTAAACTGACACACAATATTTTTTGGCGCAACGCAATCTGACTTTCAAAAATCCCTACAAATGAATGGCCCTGACTAACATTAACCTATACCTTTCACAAATCACTTACCTCACCAAAAATCTTCGTTACTCGAACTACTGCAATACAGCGAGCGCCAATACTGCTAGCTAAATAAGAGATTCTAACTACTGAAGGCACTAACTACTGATAGGCATAGTTAGCAAATGAAATATTTTGATAGAGAACAAGCAATGTATTTACCTTAATAGTGTTCAAAAGTCATAATATATATATATATATATATATATATATATATATATATATATATATATATATATATCAGTCCATGATGTCCAATATTACAAATTTACTCTTTCTGATGGACACACGTCCAGATCGTCTGCTCTCAAAATTCCGCCATCTCTCTCCCCATGTCCACCACTGTTGACGGCTCACCTCCAACTGCGCAACGCTACGCGCTGTTAACAGCCAACTGCCCAACACTACAATGGCGAAAATTACTCCAACAATGCAAACCAACCACAGCCTTCACACAGTACAGTCAGTGATTTTCATATAGAGCGCTACATGGCGTTACCAACATAAAAACCTAAACAGCCTACTTACACGTGTAATATCTCTTTATATTCGATGAATAATTCTGATACAATTCTACCCTTGAATGACGTTTACTAATTTTCTATCTTCATACTCGCAGAATCCATGCGAAAAGTAGTTCATACAATAGCTATGCCATGAGCGCATAAGTATTCTTTGTAGTACTCTCTCTGGTGGTTGTGAAAAAAAAAGAAAGGGAGTTTCCGAGATTGTCTTCGTGCCGATTAGCCTGAGCTTGGTTTGGAAGAACTGTAATCTGATTATTGAGATTTATCACAGAAGATAACTGATACGAACTGTACGATTAAGAGGAAATATGTATAGATTGCTCCTTCAAATAAAAGGTGTGTATTGGAAATATGAGAATTAATGATATTTATCGATATATTGCGTAGTTGTTAATCAGAAGGGAACTTCCGAAAGACTGGATACGAACCTGCATTTAATAATCCAAGAGCTCCATTACTTCTTCGGAAGGTTAAACTTCATCAAAGCCAAATATCTGCTTGATATGAGGTTTCCCGACTGATTATACAACGCTCACAAAATTACGAGGCATTTTATTTGTTCAGATTAGCAGACTGCCGCAAAGCACGAGCCTGCAGAGAAGAAGAATCATCGCCTGATTTCATTCTAACAAGAAAAAATTCAGAATCATTTTGAGTGACTGAGCTATGACTGTATTTCCTATCATGAATGATTGATTGCTCGAACGAATTGAGAGCTACATAATTACGTAGAAAAGATTGGAGGAAAAAAATTGCAGTGGCGAGCGTGACAGGACTCTCTTGGATTGTTATATAATATATGTATTTTTTGTTTCATGAAAACCAACGAGAACGAGAGGTAACTAATCTGAAGAGAGATTCGGTGCCCATAGTAAAAGATTGCTGATACCAAGAAACGATTTCAACTATTGGACAACACCAAGACTACAGAACAAGGCCAGAGAAATCTAATTTTTTTATCCTGTAGTTAAAATAGTTTGAAATCAATTTAGAGATAACTTTTTTCCAGATAGTAGTTAGATTGCAGAACTATATATTGTGTGATTTTCGTATCTGGACATGGAACTTTATACCATCTGTGAAGTAATTTGAAAGTAAAGTGTGTCTACGACAGTAAATTTGAAACTGTATTTAGTGATTTGAACCTGATATTGACAGTTATTTAATGGTATTGACTAGAGCGGCATTTAAAATGTCATTGAATCAGCAACGAGACGTGCAACAGCCTTCAGCTGTTTGCACAGAAGCAGAGGCCACGGATAGCAATTCTGAGACTGTTGTAGCTAGCGGTAGCAATATAAATAATCCCGCTAGTTCAGAAAACATTCATACAACAGCTGATCAGACTGTTGTTGACACATTAGTTGTTATTATGCAACAGTTGTCTCCATTAGCCGAAGGCCAAGCGGAGGTAAAACGAGACTTATCCGTTATACAAAATGAATTCAAAAATCAACTAGCCGAAAATCAAACAGAATTACAAAATCAGTTAAGAGCAACCTTTACCGAATTAGATCAGAGATTAAATACCCAGACACAGGAAATAAACGAACAGGCAGAAAGGACCGAACAGAATCTTATTGCTCGAATTGAGCAGGTCCGCCAACAATGCCAAGAAAACAATAGTAAATTAAAAGCGGAACTAACCGAATATGTATCCGTCAAAATTGACACGATACAAAAACAAGTAGAACTGTTTCCTCAAGTAATACAAGCTCAAGAGGACATACAGTGTTCCGTAGCGATGATACCAGAAATAACAGAATCCCAAGATAATCTAAAGAAGCAATTTGACGAAGTGAAGGAAAAACAGGAGACAGTGGAACATAGAATGAATGTACTTGCGGGAAAGTTTTCAGAAATGACATTAGAGCGGCAAAATTCTCCTTCGGAAACGATAGAAGAAACTGTGAAAGTAGCTTTACAGTCAATTTCAGAGAGTTCCGAGGATAATTTTTTTAACAAAGGGTTAAAGGAAGTTCGAGAACAACTTGGCGAAGATTTCTCGCGTTGGAAAGAAAATATCGAAACATCACTAAATCTCTCGCAGGAGGATTTAGAAACACCGAGAAGTAGGAAACAAAACTCTCAATCTGTGCGTGACATTCCGTCCACGTCAAGATCCGATGTAGACAGAACTGGAACGTCACAAGTTAGATTCGATATAACGGATAGCCACAGGAAAAAGTACGAACAGGATGATTTTTGGAATCGTAGTAGCGTTGAGGAGAAGATGATTAAACAGAGACAATTTCAAATCTTTAACCCTGACAAAAAGAATGTTCATCCTGTAGTCTTTAATCGAAGTTTCAATGGTCTATTTCCACGATCTTGGACAGAATGGCAAAAGATTAGTTTTGTATCTGGATATATACAAGGAACAGGAGCATTGTGGGCATCCGAACAAACATCTTCTTGTAAATGTTACAAAGAATTTGAGCAGGCTTTTCTAGCAAAATATTGGTCTGCTGGAGTACAAGAAAGACTTAGGCAGGAAATATTATATCCTGAGCCTTTCTCATTTTCTAGAGGATCTCTACAGAGATATTTTGAGAAATACATTAATAAATCATTGTATTGGGATGTACCCATTCCTTTGCCTGATATACTTAGAATACTCAAGTCCAGACTACCCACCAGTATAAGGAATCAGCTGTTGTATATAAATGATAAGGATATAGACTCATTTATGACTACGCTTGATCGTATTGATATAATTGAGGAGGACAATAAAAGGGCAAGAGAAATTTCACATCAAAGAAGAGCAATAGAAGCGAATCCGAGCTGCAACTCGAATGGGAATGGCAGTAATGGTAGCAGTAACAATAATCATAACCAACTACACTCTCCGAGGAGACTTAGCAATGGGCAAAATGCAAACAATAATTATTACCATAATGGAAAGTTTAATAATGGTGCAGCGAGGGGCTATTTTAGGAACAGTAGGAATTTTAATCGATATAATCCAATGTATAGCAACACAGGACAGTTCTACCAACACCAGCGGAACAACAACAATAATTACAGGAATCAAGCAAGGCAATACAGTCAGAATTCACCACAACAACCAATAATCACTGAAGTAGCTGAAGAGACAAATACCAATCGGACCAACAATCAGTCAAACTAAACGTGACCGCATCGTGCCCCGAAGGAGCGGTCAGGGGATCTGTTAGGGGCGAAACAGTAAAATTACAATTGTTAAGATATAATGATGGTGAGCTGTTGACTGAAGAGTTAACAAAGGATTTAATAACGTGTCATAATGACAGATCGAGTGTTCCGGTATCGGAAGTATTTGTTGAAATAGAGGAAGTTCCAACGAATGTGATATTAGACACCGCCGCTTCCGCCAATGTCATCTCAGGCGCTCTTTTTCGGAGAATTATTAGGAAGAAGAAGGTACCAATTTTGCCAGTACAGAACTGCAAAGTCATCGGAGCTGTTGGAGCACGCTCTCCCAATGTCAAAATACAAACACAATTAGAGATGAAAATGGGAAATGTAGCAATAAAATGCACGTTCCTTGTAGTGGAGAAGTTATTAGTGGACTGTATTCTTGGTATTGGGAGTATGCAGGAGTACGATTGTCAGATTGATTTTTTGGAAGGAATAGTTAAATTTAGATTAAATGGAGAAGAGATAGCACTGGATTTAAATAGAAAGGAAACTGTGCATGAGAAATATTGTCGCGGTGCCATAATTCAATTAATTGACACTACAAACGGTCGTTGGAAGGAGCTTTCAAAGGATTTGATACAACAAGAGGACTTTAACCAAACAACAACGATAAAAGCTATTGAATCAAATCAGCTTACCGGAGAACAAAGGCAGCAGCTTCATTATTTGTTAGGGGCATATGAAGAGATTTTTGATGAGAAACCAGGAATTATTAAAGGGTATATTTGTCACCTACAAGTGAAGCCACATCAGACTTACTGTTACACGCACTATCCGATCCCCTGGCGTTTAAAGCAATCCGTTCAAAGGGAGATAAATAGAATGTTAGAATGGAACTTGATTGAGCCATCAACTAGTCCATATTGTTCTCCGCTCTTAGTCGTTCCAAAACCTGAAGGCAACGGACGAAAAGTATGAAGACCAGAATTTAAAATGGGAGGAAAAGACTCGACTCGCACTTGTCAATTTAACTGAAAAGGCAATACAACGGAAATTGACATATGATAAACGGATTCATCGGATTCAGATGTTTCATCTTGGAGAAAAGGTTTTATTGAGGCGACACATCCATTCCTCGAAACTGATGAAGAACATAAAGAAATGGAATCTTATTTATACGGGACCATATGTTATTGTAAATATACCAAATCCTGGATCATACTTGTTGGCATATCCCGAATCGAAAAGAATAAAGGGATTATTCCCGCATAATGATATTAAGAAATTTAGTGAAGGATCGTAGATCTGTGATACCAAATATGGAGAAGAATTTAGAGTGGAATTTGACTATGAGTCGAATGTGTATATAAATATCAAGAAGTTTATGTTGTCTAGAGGTTAAGAGACAGTGAGATTACTCCTGTGGTAGGTTAAGAGACAGTGAGATTGCTCCTGTGATAGGTTAAGAGACAGTGAGATTACTCCTGTGATAGGTTAAGAGACAGTGAGATTACTCCTGTGATAGGTTAAGAGACAGTGAGATTACTCCTGTGATAGGTTAAGAGACAGTGAGATTACTCCTGTGATAGGTTAAGAGACAGTGAGATAACTCCTGTGATAGGTTAAGAGACAGTGAGATTACTCCTGTGATACTTCAGCACAAAAATTTTAAGATAGGTAGAAGAATTTGTTAATTACTAGTGTTTGTAAGTGTGGACTATGAGCAGAAGCCACAGTGATATACAATGAAAGTGCATCTACATTTCCTCAAGACACGGCACGTATGTGAGAATCGCGTGTAAAACTTGAACAGTGTGGGATATGAAGGTAAATACGCTGTGTGTATGATGTGCGCTGTTCGCGCAAGAAAACAAATGAACCGTGAAATGAAGCAACAGTCGATAATGTCACTGTTGCAAATAATTGAAGAAACTCCCTGGTTGCGCGAGAGAAAATTATTATAATATTTAGATTTTTCATTATGCCTTCTTCACCAGGAGAATTAATTTAAGAATTTTAATTAACTTTTTAAGAATAGCAGTTTGTGTGTTTCATATTATGGACATAATTGTTGAAATATATTTCCATAAATGTTCATGAGAGGATGAAGAAGATTCTGCGATTGGATGATTTGTTAAATGAACATACGTCATCATTAATGATATTTATTTGCAAGTGGATCTATAAATCAATTAATTATAAGAATAATGAAAATTTTTCAAATTATTCCTTTTGTGGAGTCAGTGACATATGCCTATGTTTAAAATTTTTCATCAGGTGTAAACTTAAATTTTATCCATAATTTCGTAATTGAAAGCAAACCTCGGACAGATTCAATGCTCTACTTCCACCTGCACTATAACAAAACGAAGATTTGATTAAAAATTTTTTTGAGAGGAATACATTCGATACGAGCTACAACAAAATTTAAATGCCCACAGTCTATTTGGAAATGTTTTGGACAATCACCAGTTGTAATGCAAAACAACTTTGGTATTGAGGACTACAAAAAAAAATTCACGATTGTCAGGACTGATGGATGTTCCAGTCTAGTACAGATGGAAGAATATAAGAATCCACTCCGATTTTGAGTTCAACGATGAAATATGGACTTCGTTGCCTTAATCCACTCTCTTCCAGGGATTTATTCAGTCAGAACCTTTTCTTATTCCACTTTAAACCTGTTTCATGTTCACGTCCCTGACCATCTGTTCCTGAGATCATCTTCCTGTTTCCACGGCACGTTACCAGCTTCTATCCTGTATCATAAGCCATCGCCTGTCCTCCGTGTCGCCTCCACTAAACGCTGTACATCGCCTAAATCGCCTACCCGGTGTCCGTGCCCAGTGTTCCTGTTCCATCGACTTCACAACGAGATCGCCGGCTACATCGTCGAAAGAAGAATTTTGAAAATTTTTTTTGAGCAATACTGTAAAATTTTTTTTGGCTATGAGGCACTTTTCCTTCGATCTAATCTATAGAGCTTCTATATATTTCAAAATTACTGGATTTAGGCTTTCCTATCTTCTTTAATACCTGAGCTGGGGTCTATTCTTCCGGGTTTTCCAGGGTTTCCCTGTGAAGGCAAGTTCCCAAATGGGTAGACCTTTTTCGTAATTACACCAATCTACATCTTCCCTGGTTATGTACTCGGGATGCGGGTATACCCCGGTACCTGTAAAAGCTACAGCTTAGGTATTCTCGTAACTTATTGTCTTAACATGTTACCCATACTCTCTATGGTAAAATTCTACTAATTCAAAATATTCCTCTTTTGAATAAACAACCCAGCAAATTTTTTTCTGTTACCTCGCAAAGTGTATTATCATTAACTTTGCTCGCTGCGAGGGGCAATTGTAATATCTCTTTATATTCGATGAATAATTCTGATACAATTCTACCCTTGAATGACGTTTACTAATTTTCTATCTTCATACTCGCAGAATCCATGCGAAAAGTAGTTCATACAATAGCTATGCCATGAGCGCATAAGTATTCTTTGTAGTACTCTCTCTGGTGGTTGTGAAAAAAAAAGAAAGGGAGTTTCCGAGATTGTCTTCGTGCCGATTAGCCTGAGCTTGGTTTGGAAGAACTGTAATCTGATTATTGAGATTTATCACAGAAGATAACTGATACGAACTGTACGATTAAGAGGAAATATGTATAGATTGCTCCTTCAAATAAAAGGTGTGTATTGGAAATATGAGAATTAATGATATTTATCGATATATTGCGTAGTTGTTAATCAGAAGGGAACTTCCGAAAGACTGGATACGAACCTGCATTTAATAATCCAAGAGCTCCATTACTTCTTCGGAAGGTTAAACTTCATCATAGCCAAATATCTGCTTGATATGAGGTCTCCCGACTGATTATACAACGCTCACAAAATTACGAGGCATTTTATTTGTACAGATTAGCAGACTGCCGCAAAGCACGAGCCTGCAGAGAAGAAGAATCATCGCCTGATTTCATTCTAACAAGTAAAATTTCAGAATCATTTTGAGTGACTGAGCTATGACTGTATTTCCTATCATGAATGATTGATTGCTCGAACGAATTGAGAGCTACATAATTACGTAGAAAAGATTGGAGGAAAAAAATTACACACGATGACCTCAGCAGTTTGGTCCCATAAGACCTTACCACTAATTTCCAATTTCCAATACTGACAGTACTTTGGAACTCACGCGTGATTTCTTCCGCTGATTTGATCCACTCTCCGGAATGCTCCCTGTCTGTCGGTACATGAGGTTTAGCTGTGGTGTCCAGTTACAATTACATCAAAAGCCGACCCGGGTAGCTTTAGAAGGGTTGAAATGTCCCTGATGGATATGTTACTCAGGTGATATACGATGACTAGTCCACATTCGAATTCAGTGAGCTGTCTTGACCTACATGTCCTGCTGTTATAGCTCCTCTACTGACGACGCAATTCGCCACCCCCCTCCCTCTTTATACCAGCGAGTCGGCTTTCGTGATTCAGCACTTCAGATCACTCGTGGTCAGTTCTGAATACGTTTGCTCTTAGTGTATGGTTAGGTGTAGCAGGTGATAGTCTGATTTTGCCACATATTCGTCCAGGAAAAGTAAATGGATTCTCTTCCAGGATAGTTTGAGGATGTTTCCATTGCACAACGATCTACTGACTCACAGTCAGCATAGATTTAGAAAGTAATGTTTTTGTGAAATACAATTAGCTCTTTATTCATACCAAATATTGAGTGCTATCGACAGGGGATCTCAAATTGATTCCATATTTCTCATTTACAAAGGCTTTTTTGCCACCGCTCTTCACAAGAGACCCCACATCAAATTGTGTGCTTATAGTGTCGTCTCAGCTGCGCGACTGGATTCGTGATTTCGTAGTAATTGATGGAAAGTCATCGAGTAAAACATTAGTGTCGTCTGGCGTTTTTGAAGGTGGTGTTATAGACCCTCCGCACTTCTTAATCTATATGAACGATTTAGCAAATATTCTGACAAGGGAACCTTCCCATCGCACCCCCCTCAGATTTAGTTATAAGCTGGCACAGTGGATAGGCCTTGAAAAACTGAACACAGATCAACCGAGAAAACAGGAAGAAGTTGTGTGGAACTATGAAAAAAATAAGCAAAATATACAAACTGAGTAGTCCATGTGCAAGATATGCAACATCAAGCAGATGACGGGATCAGGAGCGCCGTGGTCCCATGGTTAGCGTGAGCAGCTGCGCAGTGAGAGGTTCTTGGTTCAAGTCTTCCCTCGGGTGAAACAATTTTATTTTTTATTTTCGCAAAGTTGTGATCTGTCCGTTCGTTCATTGACGTCTCTGTTCACTGTAATAAGTTTAGTGTCTGCGTTTTGCGACCGCACCGCAAATCCGTGCGATGAGTAGACGAACGGACGTGGCTCTCCAATGGGAACCGAAAACATTTGATCGCAAGGTCATAGGTCAGCCGATTCCTCGACAGGAAAACACGTCCGATATATTCTATACGAGACTGGTGACGGCATGTGCGTCAAATGACAGGAAAATGTTGTCGACCCACCTAACTTGTACACTTGGCGAATGGGTAAAAAGATTCTTCTATCTTACCCGATTTAAGTTTTCTTGTGGATGTTATAATCACTCCCAAAAAACTGATGAAAACATAATAGTTTGTCACATAAACTGCAACAAATGAATGCAACAGTTTCGCAGTCGCACGGTTTTCCTTGTGCTCTGTCAAAACATATGTTTTTAACGTTTTCAAATGTTTCCGTGCGTAGACCGTCAAATCCTGCATATGTCCATGCAAATCTGAACATGTCCTGGAATTTTGGAGAGCGAAGTTGATTTTGTGTAAGTGCTTGAACTTTGATAATTGTCTGAAAATAAAAAATTAAAATGTTCACTGCCCGGAAGACTTGAACCAAGGACCTCTCGCTCTACAGCGGCTCACGCTAACCACGGGACCACGGCGTTCCTCAGTCAATACTCACATTTATATTGCATATGTTGCTCATGGACTACTCAGTTTGTATATTTTGCTTATTTTTTTCATAGTTCCACAAAATTTCTTCCTCTTTTCTCGATTAATCTGTGTACAGTTTTTCAAGGCCTATCCACTGTGCCACCTTGTAACTAAATCTGAGGGGGGTGCGATGGGGAGGTTCCCTTGTGAGAAGATCTGGTGGTGGTGGGTAGTGTTTAACGTCCCGTCGACAACGAGGTCATTAGAGACGGAGCGCAAGCTCGGGTTAGGGAAGGATTGGGAAGGAAATCGGCCGTGCCCTTTCAAAGGAACCATCCCGGCATTTGCCTGAAACGATTTAGGAAAATCACGGAAAACCTAAATCAGGATGGCCGGAGACGGGATTGAACCGTCGTCCTCCCGAATGCGAGTCCAGTGTGTGAGAAGATATCTTACACCGTTTGCAGATAACTCTGAATTTACCATCCAGTAATGTGAACAACAACACCGATTACAAAATGATGTAGACAAGATATCTACAAAGTACGAAATGTGAAAACTGACTCTAAATAATGGAAAGTGTGTGGTCATTCACATATGTTCTCCGAGACCACCTCGAAAGTGAAATGTACAGCACCTGCGTTGATACGATTGAAGAAGAGGAGCAGGGAATAGCACAGTGTTTCGGTTACACGACAAATCAGACAAGTCGAGGGGCTGTCGATTCAACTAAATATCTAGGCATAACAATTACGAACCGCTTGAACCGGTTGTTAACCTAGAAAATAATGTGGGCAATGAGAAGTAAAGACTGCGTTTTATTGGGAGAACACTTAGAAGATGCACCAGGTCTGCTAAAGAGAATGTCTGCAGTATGCTTATCCATCCTCCGCTAGAATGTCGCTGTGTCCTTATCAAATAGGACTGACGGAGGACATCGAAAAAATCCAAAGACTGGCAGCTCGTTTCGTATTATCGCGAAACAGTGGAGAGTTTCGCGGACATAACACGCGAGTTGAAGTGGCAATCATTAAAACGAAAGTCGTTTTCGTTGCGGCGAAATCTTTTCACGAAATTTCAGTCTCCAGCTTTCTCCTCCGAATGCGAAAATATTTTGTTGGCGCCACCCTACAGAGAGAGAAATTATCATCGTAATAAAATAAGAGAAATCAGAGCTCGCACGGAAAGACTTAAGTGTTATTTTTTCCGCACGTTGTTCGAGAGGGACCGGTAGGGAAATAGTTTAAAGGTGGGACGATGAACCCTCTGCCAGGCATTTAAGTGTGAATTGCAGGGTACCCATGCGGATGGCGTTGTAGATACGACGTTGGAGAATGTGATGGGGCATCGGTATATTTTGCTGCTGATATAACGCGGCAGTATGGTCCAAGAGCAATATGTAGAGCAGGGTCTACACCTCGGCCTCCAAGATTACCTGACCTTAGTCCTCTGGACTTTTCTGGTTGGGGGGCATTTCGAAAGTGAAGTGTACAGCACACAAACTGTACGACTGAAGAGCTGGAGCAGGGGATAACATAGTCTTGTCAAGAATTACAAAAAATTTGTAACTCACAGCAGAGACTGTTGCAGTACTGCATGTAAATGCGAGGACAATTCAAGTGGAAAACCTACTTTAACAGATGCGAATATACAGTAAATTGTAACATGTAATTTGAAAGAGTAGTATTGTATTTCTTGTTAAGGTACACCATGCGCGAAATCTGAGCCCAAGAAATACATGTTGAATGAAGTAAGAAAAGATTTCGTCCTGCAGTCTGTGGAGTCCCGTAACCTCAAATTCGCAGTTATCTCCCAAACGGCTCGTTTGATGTTCCATGTTTACCGCAACCTTATCGCTTCTATAAGGTTGGTGCATAAGTTGGTAGCGTTTGTCCATAACTTTAATAAACACAACAGAGATACATAACAGACGCTTCAGTCATTAATAGTATATTCTCGTTCACTATCTGAAAACAGTCTGTCATTATTTACTGTAGAAATCACGTGGTCTTGAGGGGAAGAATCCGTCAAACCATGCTTCATCCGGAAAGGAAGTTCCTCCATGGTTCTTCGATAGGGAGCGGAAAATGTGAAAGTCTGAGGGCGAGAGATCGGGCGAATAAGGTGGGTGCGGAATGACTCCCCAATCCAATTTCTGTATAGCGTTTCTTGTCAGTCTAGCAGAATGGGGGCGGAGGTTATCGTGTAGTAGCTTAACTTCCCGCCGTCTTACTGGTCGGTCTTCTTGGACTGTGTCTGCAAGACGTCTCAGTTGTTCACAACAAACCTCAGCAGTCATGGTTATGAATCGTCGCTGTTCCGCCAAATGCATGAGATTATCTTTTGTGGGCGCGTGTAGCTCTTTGTACTGGGAGTTGCTGCTTTGGTTGGGCTCAACCATTCCTTTCTTTTCCTTATGTTAGCATAAAGACATCATTTCTCATCCAATAACGATACAGATTAGAATGGTCGGTGCTGATGACGAGCAAGCAGAAATGCACCTAAGGCCACCCACTGATATTTGTGGTTTTGGCTTAGAGCATCTGGTACCCATAAACCCGATTTTTGAACCTTCTCCATTGTATTTAAATGTCACACGACGGTGGAATGATCACAGTTCGTAACATTTGCCAGTTCTCGAGTATACTGGTGTGAATCATTATGGATTAAAGCACATAAACGATCTTCATCAAATCCTGAGGTTCTTCGTGAATGTAGTGAGTCACTAACGTCAAAACGATCCTCCTTAAAACAAGAAAATCATTTTCTGGTCTGTCCAGTGGCATTATCCCTACACACTTGGAAAATGTTTCTGACTGCCTCCGCTGCTGTCATCCCTCTACTGAACGCAAACAGAAGAATATGGCGGAAACATTCCGATTTATCCATTTGGCGCTTCATTTTATAGCGCCCACAGCTGCAGTCACTATCTCCAAAAGACAGAATAATAATATGTAACCTCAAACATCAACAGTGAACTACAAACAAAAATGACAATCGATAAGTAAACCTTTAGCAAAAAAGAATAACAACGCGCAAAACAAAAACGCTACGAACTTATGCACCAATGTACACTCATGTTCATAAATTAAGGATAATTGCAGAATGTGGTGCCAAACAACGTGGCACTACACAAAACGCGCTAATAGCATAGGCACATAGGGAACACACACGACACAGATCTGTAAGTCCACGGTATTGGTGATCGACACAGATCTGTAAGTCCACGGTATTGGTGATAGGTTGACAAAACCGTCTCGAAACACATATGCTACAAAACGCCACTGTTTCCTACGCATGTACCCCGACATCAATATGGGATATGATCATCATGCACACCTACACAGGCCGCATAAAGGGTTGACACACTCTGGATCAGGTGGTCGAGCAGCTGCTGGGTTATAGCCTCCCATTCTTGCACCAGTGCCTGTCGGAGCTCACGAAGTGTCATAGGGGTTTGAAGACGTGCAGCGATACGTCGACCGAGAGCATCCCAGACGTGCTCGATGGGGTTTAGGTCTGGAGAACAGGCAGCCCACTCCATTCGCCTGATATCTTCTGTTTCAGGGTACTCCTCCACGATGGCAGCTCGGTGGGGCCGTGCGTTATCATCCATCAGGAGGAAGGTGGGACCCACTGCACCCCTGAAAAGGCGGACATACTGGTGCAAAATGACGTCCCGGTACACCTGACCTATTACAGTTCCTCTATCAAAGACTTGCAGGGGTGTATGTGCACCAATTATAATCCTACACCACGCCATCAAACCACGACCTCCATACAGGACTTTAAGGGGTTGGAATCTGGTTCCTGGTTCACGCCAGATGAAAACCCGGCGAGAATCACTATTCAGACTATACCTGGACTTGTCTATGAACATAACCTGGGACCACTGTTCCAATGACTATGTACTGTGTTCTTGACACCAGGCTCTACGGTCTCTCCTGTGACCAGGGGTCAGTGGAATGAACCTTGCAGGTCTCTGGGCGAATAAACCATGTCTGATCAGTCGTCTGTAGACTGTATGTCTGGAGACAACTGTTCCAGTGGCTGCAGTAAGGTCCCGAGCAAGGCTACCTGCAGTACTCCGTGGCCGTCTGCGGGCACTGATGGTGAGATATCGGTCTTCTGGTGGTGTTGTACAGTGTGGACGTCCCATACTGTAACACCTGGAAACGTTTCCTGTCTGCTGGAATCGTTGCCATAATCTAGAATCACACTTTGTGGCACACGGAGGGCCCGTGCTACGACCTGCTGTGTTTGACCAGCCTCCCGTCGCCCTAGTATACTACCCCTCCTACCGCCTTCAATATGTATTCTTTGAGCCATTTTCAACACACAGTCACCACCATCACGTCTGAAAAGTCTGCACACTTACTCGCTGCACCGTACTCTGACATGCACCAACACACCTCTGCGTATGTGGACTGCTGCCAGCGCCACCGTGCGACGACCGCAAGTCAAATGCACCGCATGGTCATACCCCGAGGTGATTTAAACCCGCAAACCGCCCACCAGAGCGTTGTTTCACCATATATCAGCATTATCCTTAATTTATGACCATGAGTGTAATGTTATCGTAAATTTTCAGTCATACAGTTTATGACGTACCCTATATTTAACGCATATGTCCCACTAACATAAAATTAAAAAACCACACAGGGGTAAAGAAAGAAATGCAACAATGTTTCGGCTGGCGCCACAGTGCAGACTGTGTGTAGACTGCGCCGTGGACGGACACAGGGATGGGCCGCTCAGCGCTGCGATGGGCGCCGTCCGCTGTTAGAAATTCATGGTAAGCTGAACAGCAGCCGTTACCTCCTGGAAGGCGAATTCGCGCTTTCCTCTCAGAGTAACCCGAGGCAACACCAGTCATCAGTTACCCGGAATGCGAGGCGGTCGCTATCGCTTTCCCCGTCCGGGCCGTTTGTCAAACGCGTCACTGGCAGAACATGACAGAGGATATCGCTCGACAGCTGACTATCTCCCAATGTCCTCGAGTAGACAGAACCCGACATATGGTCCTTTCATCAAGACAACTATTCTGGCCAGCGAGATTTAAATTTTCTGTTTTCTCTAAATCCCGCAGGTGAATGCCGTGGTTGTTCCTCTGAACAGGGCACAGCTGAATTCCTTTACCTCATTGTTCTAATCTTCACTCCTAGTCTGGTACAACTCTCCACGCTAGTCTGTTCTGAGCAAGCCTCTTCATACCCGAATAATTAATGCAGCCTGCATCCATCTGAACCCACGCACCATATTCACAACTTGGTCTTCTTCTACAATTTTTGCTCCACATTTCCCTCCATTACCAAACAGACCATACCTCAACGCCACAGAGTGAGCCATGTCAACCGATCGCTTCTTTTAGTTAAGTTGTGCCACAAATTTCTTTTTCGTGCTAATCGATTTAGTACCTAATTAGTTATTCGATCTGTTCATTTAATCCTCACTACTCTTCTATAGAACCATATTTCAAAACCTTCTATTCTCTTCGTGTCTGAACTACTTATCCCACATGTTTCACTTCCATACAAGATTAAGCTCCTCACAAATATCTTCAGAAAAGATTTTATAACACGTAAATTTATACACACATCAAAAAAAAGTTTTGCATCACCCCAGTTCCCAGAACTCCTGAAGACAGACGTTGACTGTGGATGTATCACAGACACAGTCCTTTGACTGTTCAGAGATGTCACTACACCCGCCCAAAGATGTAAACAACCATCCATGAGCAGCGCCTATTAGACGTAGGGGGTCCGACAGTGGATCAGTTGCAGCCATTCCAGCAGGAAGGAGGTACACGGCTCGTGTTGTCTGTAGTTCAACCATGCCTAGATGGTTAATACCGCGGTTCGATCGCGTCCGCATTCTTACTTTGTGCCAGGAAGGGCTCTCAACAAGGGAAATGTCCAGGCGACTCGGAGTGAACCAAAGCGACGTTGTTCGGACATGGAGGAGCTACGAGACAGGAACTGTCGATGACATGCATCACTCAGGCCGCCCAAGGGCTGCTACTGCAGTGGATGACCGCTACCACGGATTGTGGCTCGGAGGAACCCTGACAGCCAAGCCACCATGTTGAACAATGCTTTTCGTGCAGCCACAGGACTGTGCACAATAGGTTACATGATGCGCACCTTCATTCCCGGCTTCCATGGCGAGGTCCATCTTTGCAAACACGACACCATGCAGCGCGGTACAGATGGGCCCAACAACTTGCCGAATGGTCCGCTCAGGATTGGCATTGCGTTCTCTTCACCGATGAGTGTCGCATATGCCTTCAACCAAATAATCGTCGGAGACGTGTTCGGAGGCAACCCGGTCAGGCTGAAAGCTTTAGACACACTGTCCAGCGATTGCAGCAAGGAGCAAGGTGGAGGTTCCCTGCTGTTTTGGGGTGGCATTCATATTGGCGCGGCATTCGTCTTCAGGGACGACAAGGTTCACATCTTGTGAAAGACTTCCTTTAGGATCACGCCATCAAAATGGTTCTGGAGCACTCTGGGACTTAACATCTGAGGTCATCAGTCCCCTAGAACTTAGAACTACTTAAACCTATCTAACCTAAGAACATCACACACATCCATGCCCGAGGCAGGATTCGAACCTGCAACCGGAGCGGTCGCGTGGTTCCAGGCTGAAGCGCCTAGAACCGCTCGGCCACACCGACCGGCATAACGACGTCGCTCGACTAGAGTGGCCAGCATGTTCTCCTGACGTGAACCCAGTGAAACAAGTCTGGGATAGATTGAAAAGGACTGTTTATGGGCGACGTGACCCACCAACCACTCTGAGGGATCTACGCCGAATCTCCGATGAGAAGTGGGACAATCTGGACCAGCAGTGTCTTGATGAACTTGTAGATAGTATGCCACGACGAATACAGGCATGCATGAAAGCAAGAGGACCTGCTACTGGGCATTAGAGGTACTGATGTGTACATAAATATGGACCACCCCCTCTGAAGGTCTCCCTGTATCGTGGTACAACACGCAATGTGTGGTTTTCATGAGCAATAAAAAGGACGGAAACGATGTTTATGTTGATCTCTATTCCAATTTGTACATGTTCCGGAACTCTCGGAACTGAGGTGATGCAAAACTTTTCTTGATGTGTGTATTAGATGTTAACAAATACCTCTGCATTTTATATCAGCTGCATTGGGACTTTATGCAGAGTCAGCGGCGATAAGGGAAAATGTGTGCTGCACCGCGAGTCGAGATTGGGGTCTCCGGCTTACAAAAGCAGTTGCGTTAAGCATAGGTTCAGGTGGCCCATCGAGGTATATCAATTACATGCTTGCACGGTATCTGTTCTTTCGGACACCTCCAGTGCGGGTTCACAATTACGTTCGACCTCCTGCGGGAATCTCAAAGCAGCGAGAATGTAGGACATGAAGGGGACTGGCCGGCCGGAGTGGTCGAGCGGTTCTAGGGGTTTCAGTCTGGAACCGCGTGACCGCTACGGTCTCAGGTTTGAATCCTGCCTCGGGCATGGTTGTGTGTGACGTCCTTAGGTTAGTTAGGTTTAAGTAGTTCTAAGTTCCAGGGGACTGATGACCTCAGAAGTTAAATCCCACAGTGGTCAGAGCCATTTGAACCATTTGAAGGGGACTGTGGACAGATGGCGCTAGGTGGGCACGTGGGCCAGCCGATGCATACTCCGCGCAACTGCGGTAAGCACTGTGACCGTGTCCGCAGCTCGTGGTCGTGCGGTAGCGTTCTCGCTTCCCACGCCCGGGTTCCCGGGTTCGATTCCCGGCGGGGTCAGGGATTTTCTCTGCCTCGTGATGACTGGGTGTTGTGTGCTGTCCTTAGGTTAGTTAGGTTTAAGTAGTTCTAAGTTCTAGGGGACTGAAGACCATAGCTGTTAAGTCCCATAGTGCTCAGAGCCATTTGAACCATTGTGACCGTGGCGCAGTGGTTAACGCTGCTGCCTAGTAAGCAGGAAAACCTGGCACGGAATCCCATTTTGGCTCACATTGTCACTCGTCGCCACTGACTCTGCATAAAGTCTCGATACAGCTGACATCGTGAACTGGTTCCCTTTCCTCTCCTTTCTACCCCCCCCCCCCCCCCGCATCTGACCCCAGGAATGTGTCAATAAAGTTTCCCCTTCCTGGGACAATGAATTCACGGTGTTCTTATTTCAATTTCCAGGAGTGTATGTATAATGTGTATCATTCTCCCCCCCTCCCCCCACGCCCCGACAGCCACCTTCAGTTTACATAATATGTATCATTCTCTCCCTCCCCCCCCCCCCCCCCTCCACATCAACCTTCAGTTTACATAAAATGTATCACAAGTGCTGAGTGCTGTTTTTTCTTTCGGAACACACACCTTGCATTCATATAATCACCAGATTTTATTAGAAACAGTCCCATTACACTTGTTTCAACTTTGTCGAAGTTCATCTTGTAATATCATTTCAAGAAACCCCACATTCCTTTCAACTGCACTTCCAAGTCCTTTACTGTCTCTGACAGAATTACAATATCACCAGCAAACCTCGAGGTTTTTATTTCTTCTCCTTGAACTTTAATTCCCTGTCCAAACCTCTCGTTAGGTTAGTTTTCTGCTTTCTCAATGTACATATTGAAACACATCAAGGACAAGCTACAACCATGTCTCGCTCCTTTTTCAACCAATGCTTCTCTTTCTTGTCCTTCAACCATCATAACCGCAGTCTGGTTTCTGTATAAGTTGTAAGTAACTTCTCGGCCCCTGTATTTTAAACCTGCTACCTTCAAAGTTTCAAAGAATGTAGTCCAGTCTACACTGTCAAAAGCTTTCTCTGAATCTAGAAATGTTATAAATGTATGACAGCATTTCCTTAACCCATCTTCTAAGATGGCACAATGACCAGTTGACGGATGTCCCTTCTGACTTGTAATGTTTGGCTTCGCTCGCCGCCTGCTTAGATCACTAAAGGAGACAATTAATAGTCTGAAGATGATCCTCAATGACCGAAACCGGTTACCATGAATAACATATTTTGCGATCAAGATTTATTACTTTATTAAAACACAAAAATGGTTCATCAATCGAAGTTCAGATGGTTCAAATGGCTCTGAGCACTGTGGGACTTAACATCTGAGGTCATCAATAGAGGGCCACCACAGAAACAATTTTGACAGCCACTTGCTGCTGACGAAGACGATGGAAATAATCGTCGAAAGACCGAGGTTTTACCCGGAATTGAAGCGGCAAGAAGCCCGAGAATGTTTTATACAGTTTAAGTCAAGCTTAAACTGTTCACTTTGAACAGTTATGTCGCTGGTATATGCTACACTGAAAGTCTAGAAAGCGAAACGATGAGACGACTGTCTATGAACACAGTCACAGTAATGAACCGAGATACCAGGTGCAGGAGGGCCGAGCTTCGAGAGTCTAAGTCTCTGCATAGCGTAACCTACCGTAAGTGTAAAGTACGGCACGAACGAAAAAATGGCTGACACCGAAATAAGTGTTCAACGAATAGAAAAGCAACTGAAATCACTCAACAGAGGAAAGTCCACTGGACCTGACGGGATACCAATTCGATTCTACACAGAGTACGCGAAAGAACTTGCCCCCCTTCTAACAGCTGTGTACCGCAAGTCTCTAGGGGAACGGTATGTTCCAAATGATTGGAAAAGAGCACAGGTAGTTCCAATTTTCAAGAAGGGTCGTCGAGCAGATGCGCAAAACTATAGGCCTATATCTCTGACATCGATCTTGTAGAATTTTAGAATACTTTTTTTGCTCGCGTATCATGTCATTTCTGGAAACCCAGAAACTACTCTGTAGGAATCAACATGGATTCCGGAAACAGCGATCGTGTGAGACCCAACTCGTTTTATTTGTTCATGAGACCCAGAAAATATTAGATACAGGCTCCCAGGTAGATGCCACTTTCCTTGACTTCTCAAGGGCGTTCGATACAGTTCCGCACTGTCGCCTGATAAACAAAGTAAGGGCCTACGGAATATCAGACCAGCTGTGTGGCCGGATTGAAGAGTTTTTAGCAAACAGAACACAGCATCTTGTTCTCAATGGAGAGACGTCTACAGACGTTAAAGTAACCTCTCGCGTGGCACAGGGGAGTATTATGGGACCATTGCTTTTCACAATATATATAAATGACCTAGTAGATAGTGTCGGAAGTTCCATGCGGCTTTTCGTGGATGATGCTGTAGTATACAGAGAAGTTGCAGCATTAGAAAATTTCAGCGAAATGCAGGAAGATCTGCAGCGGATAGGCACTTGGTGCAGGGAGTGGCAACTGACCCTTAACATAGAAAAATGTAATTTATTGCGAATACATAGAAAGAAGGATCCTTTATTGTATGATTATATGATAGCGGAACAAACACTGGTAGCAGTTACTTCTGTAAAATATCTGGGAGTATGCGTGTGGAACGATTTGAAGTGGAATGATCATGTAAAATTAATTGTTGGTAAGGCCAGGTTGAGATTCATTGGGGAAGTCCTTAGGAAAGGTAGTCCATCAACAAAGGAGGTGGCTTACAAAACACTCGTTCGACCTATACTTGAGTATTGCTCATCAGTGTGGGATCCGTACCAGGTCGGGTTGACAGAGAAGATAAAGATCCAAAGAAGAGCGGCGCGTTTCGTCACAGGGTTATTTGGCAAGCGTGATAGCGTTACGGAGATGTTTAGCAAACTCAAGTGGCAGACTCAGCAAGAGAGGCGCTCTGCATCGCGGTGTAGCTTGCTGTTCAGGTTTCGAGAGGGTGCGTTTCTGGATGAGGTATCGAATATATTGCTTCCCCCTTCTTATACCTCCCGAGGAGATCACGAATGAAAAATTAGAGAGATTCGAGCGCGCACGGAGGCTTTCTGGCAGTCGTTCTTCCCGCGAACCATACGCGACTGGAACAGGAAAGGGAGGCTCAAATGGTAGCAGTTACTTCTGTAAAATATCTGGGAGTATGCGTGTGGAACGATTTGAAGTGGAATGATCATGTAAAATTAATTGTTGGTAAGGCCAGGTTGAGATTCATTGGGGAAGTCCTTAGGAAAGGTAGTCCATCAACAAAGGAGGTGGCTTACAAAACACTCGTTCGACCTATACTTGAGTATTGCTCATCAGTGTGGGATCCGTACCAGGTCGGGTTGACAGAGAAGATAAAGATCCAAAGAAGAGCGGCGCGTTTCGTCACAGGGTTATTTGGCAAGCGTGATAGCGTTACGGAGATGTTTAGCAAACTCAAGTGGCAGACTCAGCAAGAGAGGCGCTCTGCATCGCGGTGTAGCTTGCTGTTCGGGTTTCGAGAGGGTGCGTTTCTGGATGAGGTATCGAATATATTGCTTCCCCCTACTTATACCTCCCGAGGAGATCACGAATGAAAAATTAGAGAGATTCGAGCGCGCACGGAGGCTTTCTGGCAGTCGTTCTTCCCGCGAACCATACGCGACTGGAACAGGAAAGGGAGGCTCAAATGGTTCAAATGGCTCTGAGCACTATGGGACTTAACTACTGTGGTCATTAGTCCCCTAGAACGTAGAACTACTTAAACCTAACTAACCTAAGGATATCACACACATCCATGCCCGAGGCAGGATTCGAACCTGCGACCGTAGCAGTCGTGCGGTTCCGGACTGCGCGCCTAGAACCACTAGAGGAAAGGGAGGTAATGACAGTGGCAAGTAAAGTGCCCTCCGCCACACACCGTTGGGTGGCTTGCGGAGTATAAATGTAGATGTAGATGTAGACGAACACTGCTGGTGGTTCTGTGTCGCTCCGGAAGGAGGCGAATCCAGGTTGGCTGGTTGGCTGCAACTGCCGGATGTAAGCCGGGCGATGGCATAAGTATTGGCGGGCGGATGAATTGCTCGCTGTTTGCAGACACTTGATGCGGCGCAAGGAAATAGGTCAGGGCTATCTGTTCCTCTGAGGAGGAATGCCATTATTGTCTGTCGGCGAAGTGAGCGCTGTGAATAGCAATGCTGGCGTTCGGAGTTGTTCTTAATAACATGGCTTGTTATTGTTATCGTCGTTCTGACGCACTTTCTTTTGCCCCCTGCTCTCTCGTGTGTAGACAACCTCTGGCGTAGTACTGTCGTGTCGGTGGGCTTGTACCCAGATCGTACAGTATAAATAGCTATGGAGGGAGCATTCGGAAGCCCAATACGAGAGAGAATTGAGTCCGCAACATCTATTGCACCGTAAGGCACCTGATTTTGGGACGGTGCATTTTAACCCTTTTAGCGTTTGGCGTATTTTGAATGTTATTACTTAGCTGGTACAGATAGATCACCTTCAGAACTATAGTGAAACTTTGTATACGATGTTTGTAAATATCTTAACACCCTAATAAAAATGTGTGTGAAATCTTATGGGACTTAGCTGCTAAGGTCATCAGTCCCTAAGCTTACACGCTACTTAACCTAAATCATCCTAAGGACAAACACACACACCAATGCCCGAGGGAGGACTCGAACCTCCGCCAGGATCAGTCGCACAGTCCATGACTGCAGCGCCTGAGACCGTTCGGCTAATAACACTCTAATACCGTAACTAAAAGTTTGCTTAAAGACGTGATGACCATGGGTATTGAAGGGCGTTGCTCTTTTTCGCCACTGTTTCAAAGCTCGATCCTACTTTTATATTTACGTTTTTCGGTTACGGTAAAAGACGTGACAGTCAACACTATTTCTTGAAGTTTTCTGTTCCTCTTATTCATATTCTGGAAGCTCTCTTCTAATTAATTGTGCTACAATGACACAGTATAGGGTGCCGAAGTGTCACGAAAACATAACGCATTAGGAACTATGAAATTGTTGTAGTGAATAAGCGAATTACACCGCCTACTTGTCCATTATTACCTTCATTTTTTCTTCATTTATTCTTCTGCTTTTCTGCATAAGGTACAGAAATATCTATAACATTTTTTCGCCATCTCATCGGAAAAGTAGAACCATACACTACGCAATAAAAATAAAAAATACAACCCAAAGCATGGATATTGGAGAACCTGCTTAAAAAAAAATGGTTCAAATGGCTCTTAGCACTATGGGACTTAACAGCTGTGGTCATCAGTCCCCTAGAACTTAGAACTACTTAAACCTAACTAACCTAAGGACATCACACACATCCATGCCCGAGGCAGGATTCGAACCTGCGACCGTAGCAATCGCGCGGTTCCGGACTGCGCGCCTAGAACCGCGAGACCACCGCGGCCGGCGAACCTGCTTAAACTGCACGAAATAAATAAGACTGTCATGTATAAATTTTACGTGCATATGAACATAGCACGAATTTTTATACACTGACTGGCAGTTTACTCAAACACACTTGCAAATTTATCTAGCACTTTTCTCATCATCACATCGTCAAAAAACCGTAGAAATTAGCTGTAAAACATAGGACTTTATAAAACGTGTCTCGATATTTATCAACATATAAAGTACCTCA
Source organism: Schistocerca americana (assembly GCF_021461395.2). Classification (NCBI taxonomy): domain Eukaryota; kingdom Metazoa; phylum Arthropoda; class Insecta; order Orthoptera; family Acrididae; genus Schistocerca; species Schistocerca americana. Next base: position 713,455,840 of record NC_060122.1, on the reverse strand, counting down.
TATCAATACGGCATTTACAGTTATACATTTGTTCTACATAGCTATAAAAAGCAACTCGTCCTCCTTCCACGTATTTCTCTTTGCATTCGTAGCAACAATAATACTGCACCACATCTGTTACTAACATACAAACGTGCAGAAACTTACATAAAATAAGGCAAATACACGTAATGTTCAAGTTTCGCTATTATCGTAAAATGTACACAAGCAGCATCGTCCCAAAATCACGTGACTAACTCGGTTCATGTTGAGAACATGCGCAGTAGGTTATACTCACTCCATAGATATACGCTGATGTAAAAAAAATTGCATCCCCCAAAAATAGTTAATGTACAGAAATGAAATTTCAGGAAAAAAGTTGTCTGTGTAACGTATGTACGTGATTAACACTGCAAGATCGCACGTTAACGTAAGTGCGAGATAATTCATTGCAAATGTGAAATGGTGGTACAACAGGTGTAACCGCCAGACTGTTGAATGCTAGCATGCAAATGTACATGCATTGTGTTGTACAGATGCCGGCTGTCAGTTTGTGGGCTGGAGTTCAATGCCTGTAACACTTGGTCGGTCAATACAGGGACGGTTAATGCTGTCTGTGGATGGCGCTGGAGTTCTCCTCGCTAAGTCTCATATGATGGGCTTATTTCAATAGTGGTACAAGTACATTTTTGTTCATTATGAGACACAGAGTCCTAAAGTTAAATGAGCGCTGAAAAATCTGCAGTTGAGATACCAGAAACATCAAGTATGTATGTTTGAATATTTATGGTATCTCAACTGCAGATATATATACTCGTATATTTCTAGTATCTCAACTGCGGATTTTTCAGCGCTCATTTAACTTTAGGACTCTCTATCTCAGAATGAACAAAAATGGACTTGTACTACTATTGAAACAAGCCCTTCATATGTGACCCACTGGAGACAGATCTGGCGATCGAGCAAGGCAAGGCAACATGTTGACACTCTGTAGAGCATGTTGGGTTACAACAGCAGTACGTGGGCATTCTGTTGGAAAACACTCTTGGAATGATGTTCATGAATGGCAGCACAACTGGTCGTATCATCAGACTGATGTCCGCCCCCGGTAGCTGAGTGGTCAGCGCGACAGACTGTCAGTCCCAAGGGCCCGGGTTCGATTCCCGGCTGGGTCGGAGATTTTCTCTGCTCAGGGACTGGGTGTTGTGTTGTCCTAATCATCATCATTTCATCCCCATCGACGAGCAAGTCGCCGAAGTGGCGTCAATTCGAAAGACTTGCACCCGGCGAGCGGTCTACCCGACGGGAGGCCCTTGTCACACGACATTCCATTCCATTCCATCAGACTGACGTAAAAATTTGCAATCAGGACCGTCGGATGACCACGAGAATGCTCCTCCTGTCATCCGAAATTGCACTCCAGACCATAACTCTAGGTGGAGGTCCAGTGTGTCTAGCGTGCAGACGTGTTAGTTGCAGGCCCTCAACCGGTCTCCTTACAACGAACACACGACCATCACTGGAACCGAGGCAGAAACAGCTTTCTTCGGAAAACACAACTGACCCCGACCCTGCTCTTCAATGAGCACTCGCTCGACACTGATGAAGTCGTAAATGGCGGTGTTTGAGGTCAGTGGAAAGCCCGCTACATGGCGTCTGGCTCGGAGCTGTCTTTGAAGTAACCGATTTGTAACCGTTCGTTATATCACTGTGGTGCTAGCTGCTGCTTAAACCGCTGCTGCAGATGCACTACGATGCGCCGGAGCCATACGCCGAAAACGATGGTCTTTCCTCTCGGTAACGCCCGGTCATTTTGCGCCATAACATTCTCAAGACCGCCGCTGCCAGCATCCAGGTACAGTGTCTACATTCTTGGCCAGTCTTTTTGCAGTATCGCAGAAAGAACATCCAGCTTCTTGTAGCCCTATTACATGATCTCTTTCAAACTCAGTGAGGTGTTGGTAATGGCGTCTTTGACGCCTTGAAAGCGTTTTGACCAACAACTCACAGTGTCCTATCTGAAATGTAACTAACGGTAACTACCGTTACAGCGTGTATTTAAAGCAAACCTGATTTGCATCCTCATAGTCGCGCTACTAGCCTACTCTTTTACGACTGGCGCGATATCTGAGTAGACATCATCTTTCTGATGTGGAAACACGCCTACCAAATTTCGTCTATGTCGGGCAACTCCTTCTTCATCAATGTATACACCTATGACACAGACATAGCACTATGGGTATGATGTTTTGTAATCTCTGATAAATTCCAGTAATGTTGACTCACCAAACATTCCACATGTCTTCACATCATTCTTCACTCGTAGGAATGGACTTCTGTACTGAAAATACTGAGAATAAACTGACATGAGACTGAAATTTTTAATAAACACATACATAAACAAGTACTGGAGTATCAGTCTGGGAGCATTCGGTGACGGGTTCATTTTGCAACACTTCGTGTTTCTGTCAGTATACATGCTTCTGAAGCCTTAGCGAAGCACTTTCGGCTCCTTAAATAAACTTCGTCTGTTGTTGTTGTTGTATGGTCCTCAACCCTGAGACTGGTTTGATGCAGCTCTCCATGCTAACTCTATCCTGTGCAAGCTTCTTCATCTACCAGTACCTACTGCAACCTACATCCTTCTGAATCTGCTTAGTGTATTCATCTCTTGCTCTCCCTCTACGATTTTTACCCTCCACGCTGCCCTCCAATACTAAACTGGTGATCCCTTGATGCCTCAGAACATGACCTACCAACCGATCTTTTCTTCTAGTCAAGTTGTGCCACAAATTTCTCTTCTCCCCAGTTCTATTCAATACCTCCTCATTAGTTATGTGATCTACCCATCTAATCTTCAGTATTCTTCTGTAGCACCACATTTCGAAAGCTTCTATTCTCTTCTTGTCCAAACTAGTTATCGTCCATGTTTCATTTCCATACCTGGCTACACTCCATACAAATACTTCCAGAAATGACTTCCTGACACTTAAATCTATACTCGATGTTAACAAATTTCTCTTCTTCAGAAACGCTTTCCTTGCCATTGCCAGTCTACATTTTATATCCTCTCTATTCCGACCATCGTCAGTTATTTTGCTCCCCAAATAGCAAAACTCCTTTACTACTTTAAGTGTCTCATTTCCCAATCTAATACCCTCAGCATCGCCCGATTTAATTCGACTACATTCCAATATCCTCGTTTTGCTTTTGCTGATGTTCATCTTATATCCTCCTTTCAAGACACTGTCCATTCCGTTCAACTGCTCTTCCAAGTCCGTTGCTGTCTCTGACAGAATTACAATGTCATCGGCGAACCTCAAAGTTTTTATTTGTTCTCCATGGATTTTAACACCTACTCCGAATTTTTCTTTTGTTTCCTTCACTGCTTGCTCAATATACCGATTGAATAACATCGGGGAGAGGCTACAACCCTTTCTCAATCCCTTCCCAAACACTGCTTCCCTTTCATGTACTTCGACTCTTATAACTGCCATCTGGTTTCTGTACAAATTGTAAATAGCCATTCGCTCCCTGTATTTTACCCCAGCCACCTTCAGAATGTGAAAGAGAGTATTCCAGTCAACATAGTCAAAAGCTTTCTCTAAGTCTACAAATGCTAGAAACGTAGGTTTACCTTTCCTTAATCAATTTTCTAAGATAAGTCGTTGGTTCCCTCACGTTTTCCAACCTCTGTTAGCAGAAGTGAATTTCGAAATTTACTTCAGACAATACTTACATGCATCAGGAAGCATACTACATTAGTGCCAATGGAGACGAATGAAAATTATTGACTGACGGAGTACCTGATGTTTCGATCCAAAAAGTGTTTATAGGATTGCTCAAAAACTGTTGAATCCACTGGATGCACAATCTTCGACGAAAGAACGCAACACTGTAGACAGGTTACATTTCCTGTCGAGGCGTCGAAAAATACTGATTAGGTCACTGATACCTGAAAAGGACTATTCATGCGTAACATATTGTCACGTCGTAACAATACTCACTGATAAATACTGAATAACAACTAACTGTTTGTGATAGGGCACCAACTGGCGACCTTTCACTCGCCAGCCAGCGACTCTAGCAGCTACGCTACACTGCAGGCATTACATGTCGCAACAATATACTCGAAGAAACCACACTGAAGAACTAAAGAAACTGGTACACCTGCCGAATATCGTGTAAGGCCCCGGCGCGCATGCAGACAAGCCGCAAGATGACATGGCATGGACTCGAATAATGTCTGAAGTAGTGCTGGAGGGAATTGACACCATGAATCCTGCAGAACTGTCCATAAATCCGTAAGAGTGCGAGGGAGTGGAGATCTCTTGTGAACGGCACGCTGAAAGGCGTCCCAGATTTGCTCGTGTTCATGTCTGGCGAGTTTGGTGGCCAGTGGAAGTGTTTAAACTCAGAAGAGTGTTCCTGGAGCCACTCTGCAGCAATTCTGGACATGCAGGATTGTTGGAATTTACCAAGTCCGTCTGGATGCACAATGGACGTGAATGGATGCAGGTGTCAGACAGGATGCTTATGTCCAAGTACATGCAAACGCAACGGTACAGGTGAGCCCCTGTTAATCAGACACATTACTGGATATCCAGCTGGAACACACTCGCCGAATAACTGGCACCACGCAGGGAGGCCGCACCGTACACTACAAGCAGACAAGCTCCACACACCCTCCACACAGTGAGATGATCTATGGCCGATCTCCCACTACTATATAACGATCTTCATTGTTCCAGGAATGTAGCGGCTGCAGCAAACTCGGATACATCGCCTTTGCTTGCCACGGTAATGATGCATGATACCCATACTAACAAACCCAACCTTGCATGAACGATCGCAGCTAGTAAGCCACTACTGCTCTTACTACCCATCCCACTGCCGCAGAGGTTTTTTTCCCACGGCACGAGCCTTGGAACTTTTTTCCCTCTGCTCTTCAAATTTTTACCCTCATTCGCGTTTCGTCCACTATCTATCACCTGATGGACGGTGTTAATGCGTAGTCTTACCCAGACGCACGGATAACATCACAGCCCAGCATCCTGTGATCCACCTATTAGATAACTAACATGTTGACGGAGGTGACAGTAGAACTTTTGGTCTGGTCACCACGTTGGTGCGGGGGTGGAGGGGCCCCATCTCTTTTCAAAAGTCTCCTTAAAATTATTTCTTTCTGCTTTTTCAGGATAGGTATTATGCAAATAATAAATGAATCATTAAATTGCGATAATTTGCACAGTCTTAATACATCTGTTCATTTCATGGGAACGAAAAAAAAAATGTATCAGCAGCGAGATTCGATCCACAGACCTTGCTCTTACGAAATTATGCTCTTATTCGTTCCGCTGCGGACTGCTTGAATATCTGCGTCCGTACAAAGTGCACAAGCACGCCAAAAATTTTGAAACTCGATCTTCTCTTGTATACTCATGCTGAAGTCTTAGTAGTGCCATGAACTCTGTCAATATGAAACAAATCGGCGAGAGGAAGTTCGTACAGTTCGCTAATTAGTGCACCACCTTCATTATTGGCTCAAATCGCTCATTGTTCTTCTGTTGTAAGCCAACAAAGCTAACGGACACATGAAGTGAATGCATGTTGGTGTCTCCGGTTTCACTATTTTCTCAACATATTTCGGGTTGTTAGACGAAAAACAAAAGCAGATACGTAAACTTTTGCTATTGAAGCGTCAAATACGAGGGTGGTTTGAAAAGTTCTCGGAATCACCACGAGAGGTCAGCACTAGCGCAAGGAATTGTTCACGTTATATTCATTGGACTGTGGCCTGTAAACACGAGCCACGTCAGTGCTCTTGGAAGAGAGCTGTGGCGGTGATGTGATTCCCCTGTTGTTCCCGCGTAGTGATTTGCAAAGATGCAAAAAATCGAGATTCGAGCAGTGATTAAGTACTTCGTAAAGAAAGGTATAAAAGCAAAGGACATTCATGCTAATTTCCAGAATACACAGGGAGATTCTGCCCCTTCATATTCAACTATTGCAAAGTGGACAAATGAATTTAAATTTGGTCGGGAGAGCTTAGATGATGATCCGCGCAGTGGTCGACGAAGATGTGTCACTACTCCAAAAATCATTGCAAAATTGCACAAAATGGTCATGGGGGTTCTCCGATTGAAAATGCGTGAAATTGCTTACACTTACCAGATGTCATCTAAAAGGGTATATCACATTTTAACTGAAGAATTAGAAATGAAAAAATTACCTGCAAGATGGGTGCCGCGACTCTTGACGCGCGCCCGCACACACGTGCCGTCGCCATGGCAAAATTACACGAACTAAGGTATGACTTGTTGCCACACCCGCCATATTCACTTGATATGGCTCTGTCAGACTTCCATCTCTTCCCAAAACTGAAAATTTTTCTTGGTGGACGAAGATTCGCTTCAAACGAAGAATTGATAGCCGGAGTTGACAATTGTTTTGCAGGCCTGGAGGAAACTCGTATTCGAGATGGGATCAAGGCAATGTAACATTGTTGGACCAAGTGCATCAATCTACAAGGAGACTACACTGAAAAATAAATAAGGTTTCAGTGATGTAAGTACTTTTTTTCTATTCTGTTCCGAGAACTTTTGAAACCACCCTCGTATTAGGTAACAAATTGCTAATTTACAGCACTTACTTTCCTTTACAAGATTTAAGTAGGTGTGTAAGTTTCCTTCTTATTTGTTGCTGTCGTGCCGCTAAGGAGTATTATTAATAAAAAAGATCTCCTTAAATGACGTACACAGTTACAATCTAAAAATTAGTTCACGATAAGGATAGAACTGCGGTTTAAACTGGCCCATTCAGTGCAGAATAGACACAGGTCTGTGACTTCGATCACTTACGTTATAGTGGTTGCAAGCTTGTGAAGTCGAGGAACTTTAGAAAGAGGAAAATCCTGATAGAAATATGTTAGATATATTTCGTTACAATATTCCCCATGCCTCAAAAAGCAGCACACTATTTACCCTACATTAGAGGTGGCCAAAAGGTCGATTGCGATCGACCGGTCGATCCTCGCTATTAGTCCAGTCGATCGCGGTAAGGGAAAAAGTGGTTGAAGAGAAAAGCTGAACTAATTTCCGATAAAGAAAGAAATACTTCTGAAAGTTCATCAAATAAAGTAAGATAATAATGTCACGTAGAAGAAGGTGTAATTAGATGAATGACGAACACTAACTTCACTTCACGAAGGTTTATTGAGCAATTCAGCACTTGCACGTACAAGAGCGCGGAGCGAACTGCCTCCGGCCAGATCACATACAGTATATATACAGTTGTAGAACATTCCAGTACAATGATTCTTGACATTTGTGGATACTTCAAATGGTTCAAACGGCTCTGAGCACTATGGGACTTATCATCTGAAGTCATCAGTCCCCTAGAACATAAAACTACTTAAACCTAACTAACCTGAGGACATCACACACATTCATGCCCGAGGCAGGATTCGAACCTGCGACTGTAGCGGTCGCGCGGTTCCAGACTCTAGCGCCTATAACCTCTCGGCCACAGCGGCCGGCTGTGGATACTTCTAGAATGTACTCGAACCGAATATAGAAATTAAAATGTACACTTCAGGTGATTTCTGAACTGACGACCCTACATGCAGCAGTCTAGTATCATAACCACTACATCACGGTTTCTTCGACATTGTTCCCTCCTTAAGGGAACACAGTCTCGATGTTACGTGCTCCTAGTCCGGGAACGAGTCATCGGTCCTGCATTCTCCGACTCCCGATGACTGATGTTCGCCCTGGTGGTGATCTTCTTAGAACTTCTTTTGCCGCTACACTCTTCGTCACCTTTCCGCTTGTTGCCAGTCGCTGCAGCTTCGAATTTACCCAGGGTTGCAGGATCCTTATAGGGCTTCATTCAAAGGACGTGGACCGTATCTCTGATCTTTCGTCGTCTTGTGTCGGGGTCGAAATCTTCAACTTCATAAGTAACATCAGACAACTGTCTTACAACCTGACAAGGTCCAAAGTAGCGCCTGAGAGCTTCTCAGAGAGACCAACCCTCCAAAAAGGAGTGAAGATCCAGACGAGGTCACGAGGCTGGTAGACAACAGAGTGGTGGCCCATGGCATACCTTCAGCGATCGTTTTCTTCAGCCTGCAGCGTGCGGAGTCGAGCTAACTGCCGAGCTTCCTCAGCCCTGGTTGACACCTGGCCGATGTAGTCCTCGTCCACGTCATCAGGATGTAATGGAAACACAGTGTCCATGGTCGTAGTCGCCTCACGCTCAGGTGTAAATTCTGTGGTGTCTCGTTTGGCAGTGTTGTAGGCAAATGTCATGAAAGGTAGCACCTCATCCCAGTTGCTCTGCTCAACATTGACGAACATTGATAGCTTGTCGGCCGAAGTCTTATTAAGGCGTTCAGTAAGCCCGTTAGTTTGCAGATGGTAGGCAGTCGTCATGTGATGAGTAATGTTGCACCGACGGTTTATCTCTGTCACAAGATTCGATTGAAAAACTTTCCCTCGATCCGTAATTAACAACCTTGGGACACCGTGTTTTAATACTATCTCTGCCAAGATGAATTTGGCTACCTCGAATGTTTCGGCGGTTTTCACGGCTTTTGTAATGGCATAGCGTGTCTGATAATCAGTGCAAACAATAATCCATCTATTGCCACTAGCAGATGTTGGAAACCGTCCGAGGAGGTCAATCCCAACACGCTGCAAAGGCGTTTCGGCTGGTGGGATTGGTATGAGTCGGTCAGGTGGTTTCTGAGGAACTGCCTTTCTCTTCTGGCACTCTCAACAGTGTGACACATAGTGACGGGCACTCCGAAATAAACCTGGCCAGAAAAATCTCTTGCAGAGCCTATCATATGTCTTAATAAATCCTAAATGTCTGGCCTCAGGTGTGTCATGGAATTTCTGTACAACATCTAAGCGCATGTGTTTAGGAATCACTGGTAGCCGCTTCTTTCCAAACGGATCAAAGTTTTTCTTGGAAAGTAATCCATTAACTACCTTAAATTGTCCTTTCACATACTCTGGACTATTTAAGGCAAGCATAATTTGAGATATCTTGGCGTCCTACTTCTGCTCAGCAGACAGATCCTGGAGTGTAGCGAGACACTCACTATCTTCATCATCGTCTTGCTGGTCTTGGACAGGGTTTCTTGAGAGACAATCGGCATCTTGGTGTTTTCTTCCAATTTTGTACTCTATGGTATTGTCATACTCTTGAAGACTTTGTTCCCACCTGGCGAGTCGTCCTGTTGGATCCTTAAGACCTGTCAACCAGCAAAGTGAGTGATGGTCTGTAACAACTATGAATGGCCTTCCATAGAGATACTGTCGAAATCTGCACATGGCCCAGATCACAGCAAGCCATTCTCTTTCTGTAGTTGAGTGGTTTCGCTCGGCTTTCGTAAGTGTCCATCCGAAATTTGCACCAGAACAGCACCGATCTCATACCCGCTGGCATCTGTGTGTAGCTCTGTAGCTGCTCTCTCATCATACAGACCAAGTACAGGGTCAGTCGCCAGAGCTTTTCGCAGCACATCAAAAGAATCTTGTTGAGCACCACCCCAGATAAAGTTAGCATCAGCTTTTAACAGCTCTTTGAGTGGCCTGGTTTTGATACAAAAGTCTTTGATAAAACGACAGTAAACAGAACATAATCTGAGGAAGTTTCTTACATCTCTTATATTTTTAGGAATAGGAAATTCCGTTATAGATCTCACCTTTTCTGGGTCTGGCCGCACACCTTTGTTTGACACAAGGTGTCCAAGTATTTTGATTTATTTTGCTCCAAAGAGACACTTTCTTGGATTAAGTTTCAGTCCGCCTTGTTGGAGACACTTAAGAATGGCCATCAGTCTTTTTATGTGTTCATCAAATGTCTCTGAGAACACTATAATGTCATCTAAATAACAAAGACACATCGTCCACTTCAGGAGACTTAGAAGATTATCCACCATTCGTTCAAAAGTTGCTGGTGCATTACACAAACCAAACGGCATTACCTTAAACTCCTACATGTTCTCAGCGGTGATGAATGCAGTTTCTCACCATCAGCCTCATCCGATTTGCCAGTATTCCGCGTCCATGTCCATGGTTGAGAAAAACTTAGCCCCCTTCAGACAATCTAGTGTATCGTCAGTTCGTGGAAGAGGGTAAACCTCCTTTTTAGTTATTTATAAAGCTTCCTGTAATCGACACAAAAGCGCCAACTGCCATCATTCTTCCTGACGAAAACCACTGGTGACGACCATGGGCTCTGCGAAGGCTGGATGATGTCATTCTTCATCATTTTTCTCTACTTCGTAGCGAATTATTCGACGTTCCGTTGCTGACACATGGTATGCTCTCTGGCTTATTGTTTGATGGTCTCCAGTGCTAATCCAGTGCTTCACCGTCGATTTGTCTAATTTGCTCTTCACCTGTGGATTGAAGCATTCAGAGAACTCTTGAAGAATGGCAAGTAGCTTCTTCTGTTGTTCCTCAGTGAGAACTGGTGATAGTCGAGCTAGAAGATCTTGTCTCGTAGTGGTAGCGCTAATTTCGCCCACAGACTCAGCATGGGAGGTTTCTATGACGCTCAGTTGTTCTGTAATTAACGGCTCAGCGTTTGCTACGCACATGTGTCTTGGAAGGATCTGCGGTTCTCAGCGACAGTTAACTATCTACAATTCACCGAATCCGTTCTTAAACGAGACGACAGAGGCTGGGATGATCGAGTTATTCTTCAGTGGTATGCGTCTCTTACATTCCACGACAAGACCCGTGTGTTGATGCATGGCATGACACATGACAGTTACCTTTCTAGCGCTGGCTGCAGGAATGACCACTTCATCCAGCACACATAGTCTCCACACACTCGGATGCGCATCTTCCTGTCCACAGCATCTCATCTCGTCTAGCATAATCTTCGAGCGGCCACAATCTATAATTGCCTGAGAAGCTTTCAAGAAGTCCCATCCGAGATAGACGTCATGACTACACTCTTCAATGACGATGAATTCTAAGGGCTATGTATGTCCACTTATACCCATACGAATGACACATCTTCCTGTAGGTTTTACATATTTCCCACTATCTACCTTCAGCAGAGATGTTTTGTTGTTGACGAATACGGTTTTCTGCAACTGGCGACGGTACTTCTCCGAAATGACTGAATATGATGCTCCAGAGTCCACAAGAGCTTGGGCTGCTCGGCTATCCATGAAGATATCGACATAGCTTCCTATTATTTTTGTAGTGATCGACGGCGGAGGATTTTTCTCTTCGGCGGCCTCACCTCCAAGGAAGATCGCACGCTTTAGTTTTCCAGGTTGCGGCTGCTAGGTGATCGGCTGAAGCTTCTAAATGGCGATGGAGACCTTGATCAGCGTGTTGGGGAGCGTCCTCTTCAGCGGCGAGCTTGCGGCGATGGTGACCTACGTCGTCCTGCAACCACATCTTCTTGTTCATCTTCGTCGTCCCAGAGTTGTCGTCGGCTAAGATCGGTCTGCTGTCTTCTGGCGCGGGCGACATCAAATATCCACCGACTTTCTCGACAATATCGCATCACATGTCCCGGTCGTCCACAGTGGAAACATACTGGTTGGTTATCCTGGGTCCTCCAGACGTCAGTCTTCCTTGGTGCCCAAACAGGTTCCTCATGTGGCATTGTAGGAACGTAACTTCACCTGGGCCTCGACTTTTTCACCGTTTTAAGGGGAAATGAAGGACGAGAGATTGGCTTCAATGTCTGTTCCACTTCCCCCATTATGACTTCTTGAAGCGTCTCGGTATTTTGCTCGCCGTGCAATCCAAGTGCCTTATGAACTTCCTCTTTCACTATCTGACAAAGAACACTTGTGAAATCAGTTTCTTCCTCCAGCACAGACATCGATACGACGTTAGGAAGTCGTTCAAACTACTTGCGTGTAATTCTTTTTTGATGCATTGTCTCGATATACTGGCACCATTTTATGTATAGCTGTCGAAACCTCCTTCAGGAGTAGGGCTTGATGAGATGCGTAACCTGGTCTTCTTCCTTCATTCTAGGATCCACTATTTTATACAGCTCCAAGACGTCTTGAATGTAGGATGCTGTAGTGCCCTGCACTTTAATTTATCTTCAGCCTTGCACTTCTGTCGTCGTGTGTCGCCGAAATACTTCCGCAGTTCCGCCTGGGATACTTCCCAGCTTGTGAAACTTCTCCTCGCTGTTCTCATACCATTGCTTGGCAGTGCCCTCCAAGTAGAAAAATACGTTAGCCAAACACACGGTGTCGTCCCACTTGTTAAATTTGGCTATACGCTCATATACCTCCAGCCACTTGTTTGGATCTTGGCCATAGTCACCAGAGAAATCGGAAAGACGTCTCATGTGGTGGCACACAGTTGCTGTCATCGCAACGTCCTCTTCTTCTTCTGTCTCCGATAGATTGCGAACTGTCGTAGCCTGATAATACCGTCGATAATGTACGCTATCACAAGTTCCAATACCCGGCGCCTCCACCAGAATAATGTCACGTAGCGAAAGGTGTAATTAGATGAATGACGAACACTATCGTCACTTCACGAAGGTTTATTCAGCACTTGCACATACAAGAGCGCGGAGCGAACTGCCTCCGGCCAAGACACATACGGTATAATACAGTTACAGAACATTCCAGTACAATGATTCTTGACATTTGTGGATACTTCTAGAATGTACTCGAACCGAATATAGAAATTAGAATTTTACAGTTCAGCTAACGACAAGTCGCGCAACACGGGAAATACAGTGTCGTGCTTAAAATATGCAGCGCACGGAGGTGACGGCGACAATTCGTTGCTATGCAGCGGGAGAAAGAAGATAAACCATACTGTCCGAAATCCCCCCCCCGGTGACCGAAATCATCCCTCTCGACCAAAAGCGTAATTAAATAAAAACTTAGAAATAATGTTCATTCAATGACTTTTTTCCATCATTACGAAAAAAATTTAATTCACATTTAGTGGTAGGAAGTCTCTACTTTTATTATTATACGAATTATGTTACGGACATTTTAATTTTATTTTTGTAGATCCTCGGAAAAATGTGCTCCAAAGAAATCAAAAACTCATCACTTTCACCACGAATGGGAACTGGACTGCTTCTTCACTGTGGTGAAAGAAAACTATTACTGCTTAATATGCAATACACCGCTGGCAATACCAAAAAATGTAAATTGAGATTGACATTTTAACGCAGTTAGACTGACTTTCCACCTAACAGCGAAATAAGAAATAGTGAATTGCAAGCACTGAAATAGCAATTAACAGTCCAAGAAAACACGTTTTCTAGGCCTATTGAGCAAAGTTAAGCTGTAAATGAAGCTTCTTGCTGAGTTAAGTCACAGAATTGCACTAAAGTGCAAACCTTTTTCCGACGGAGAATATATCAAGGAAATTTTTGAAGAAGTGTAGCTGTTCGCGAGTCAAAAATGAAATTAAAAAAGCTATTCATGGTTTACAGCAGTCTCGAAATACTGTGATGCGCCGTATCGAAACGATGAGTGAAAACATAAACGAACAACTGCAAAGAGATATCGTTCGCTGCGTTGCTTGTTCACTACAACTTGACGAGTCAACAGATATTACTGATACCGCACAATTACTAATTCAGATGGTCTTTGAAGATTTGTCGACGAAAGAAGAGCTGCTGACTCGAGTTCCTTAAAAGGAAAAACTCAGTTGCACCTTTAGCAAAGCACCTTCGTACAGAGATGCGTTGACGTATTGCTCTTTTATGGAAATTTAGTTATAGCCTGGATTAAAAGTAAAGTTCTTAAATGTGGCGATCAGTTTAATTTTATAGTAACTAACATAAATTCTTCAACAATATTTCAATTATCACCAGAGGGAGGCAGATAACACATCATTTAGATGGTGGTAATGTAGCCATAATAACACACCGCTATTATGTGTGGTATGACCACGTAGTACGCTGAGCAACAGTTGTAGACATGTTACTAACAAATGCCTGAGCCAGTTTCTATCATCCACTATCTATGAATATTGTTTAGTGGGGCTGGCATCTGACAGGACCAAAATCTGGCGGAATCACTGATCAGAAACGAATGACCGAATCATTCACAATAATTTTTTGCACGTAATAAGCGCAAGACACGTTGAATGATTTGCATCTAATCTCAGGGTCGCGACTTGCTAGGAGCAGTAACAAACTGATTACTTCATTACGTCTCTTCACTATGATCTGCCGACTTTGCTATTTCACCCAAAAACGATCTGAAACACTGTTGTGCAAACGTGTAAATAAGCACACTAGGGGAACTTATGATAAGAATAATAACGAAAGACTTTTTACATCTGGTTCATATTTAATTCTAAGAGCAAATTCAGCAAACACTAAGTGGACTTATAACTTGTGTATGCTCGCTAAAGCACGCTGAAAAAAAAAAGGACGCAAGAAAAATACATGCAGAGCTACGATTCTTCCAAAAGACAAACGAAAGAAACTTACGAATCTCTACTTCGTAGCATCAACAAGCTGATTGTATATCGCTGATTTTCTCCGGGATTACTTTTAAGTTAAATGATTCTTGGGATACAGGGATTTTATGAAAAAAATTGATGTATTCAAATTAAATAAAGCACACATACGCGCGAGAAACAGGTTCCTACTAAATGTTACAAGAAAAACAAGATCTTTATATCAAGTGATACTTCAGCGTCCTCCGGTGGAAGATAATGTCAGGAATGTTTGCGTTCATTTGATTCAGAAAACTTCATCGTGTATGGCAGTAATTGTTCCAGCCTTTGCAGGGTAATCATTAAGAAGAATCTCTTATGTGAAGTGGAAAGTACTGACAATAACTTTGTCAGTAACCGGAACCGAAAAGGCACTACTTGGGGCAGGGCCACCAGCTTTCTTCACCTTCGCTTCGTTTTTGATGTGGCATGAAGTAAGGACATCACTTTTTATCCACAGTCACAAACCAGCGTACAAAACATACGCTGAATCTCTCTCACTTTCTCTCTCTCTCTCTTCTCTCTTCTCTCCCTCTTCTCTCTCTCCCCTGTTTTTTTTTTTTTTCAATCCAAACATTTGTTTAGCATTTCCTTATCGTCAGCATTCAACAAATGTGTCATCGTGCCTTTCTGTGTTAATTTCAAGGGTAAAGGGTGCAGTACACTTTCTTCTGATGTGTCTTGCCTCATGCCAAACATAATACGGTGCACTTTATGGATTTTTCCACCTATGGTTACAGGTTTAGGCCGTCCTTCAATTGACCATCTCGTAAAGAGGTTGGACCACTGCCACATGGAGAGGTGTGATGCGTTGATACATGCAGGCCAGAGGTCGCGAGTGTAGAGGTTGCAGTATTGTGTCTGGAGTCGAGGTCAAGGGAAATGTGGAACAGGCAGTGGTGTTGTAGGAGGTGTGGATACTTTATGGGGTCGCATAGGATTTTAATACAGAAAGTGGACTATATATCACTGTAGAATCTGCAGAGAGCGCTAGAACTGGGAGGAGCCGAAGTCGATAGGAGACGATGGTTCACATGAGTGTCGTGGATGCACTGATGATGGTCGTGAGATTCAGTCCCGATGTTCGGCCGGTAAGTGGTTCTAGTCTGTTGCGGGAGTTCTTTTGGAGGATTAATAAGTGGAGACTGAATATGGACAGGATCCTTGTAAGCCTTCACTAACTTTGGGCTACTTTCGCAATAAACCACCGAAACAAGAAATGTAATGACGATGTTGCGTTTCAGTCTAATCTTTAAATAACCGGCACAATTATCACTGTATTTTTCACTAGTTGTAAATGGTTGTACTTATTACACTCAACTAAAGAATCCTCCTGTGGCTGCTTCTGGATAATCTCACTGCACATGCCTAAAGGCTATCTTTCATTATTAGGTTTACGAAGGACTGTGTGTGACTCAACGTATGAATGAATACCAATTGACATGTGTGTTTCAGTGAATCAACGCCATTTGTGTGCCAGGCGAAGAACTTTCTCATTGTCCGCGTAAATGTACACAACAAGACTGAGTGTTTATTACTGGATGGGTGCGAATACGTCAGATTTTCTGCTGACGTGAATTCAGACTGTCCGTCATCCTGCAATGACTAATAACAGCGACGTCAACGAGATCCCAGTCTTCTTGCTAGTTTGTTAAATAATGACATTATTGCACAAATGGCAAAACACTTGCCTTGATATCCAAAATAATTTTATTTTTCATTTCAACACAATACATTGTGAAAGGTGGCTACACTGAGTCACAGCGCCAGAGATTGCGCCAAAGATTATTATTCTGCCGCCTCCACTGGTGCAGTAGTACTTCAGAGGATGTCGAGGGCAGTTGTTGTTCTGTTGGGCGAGAGAATGGATGCTGTTCGGTTGGTGTAATGTATAGATGGAAGAAGTTGCAATTGTCAGAGTGTGTTTGAGGAGATGGGCTTTTGATTTATCATGCTGGTGTAATGGAAAATTTTCGTCAATATATAATAAGGTAAAAAGGTATTACAGTTTTCTTTAATGACAATGCCTCTTGTTCACAGGTACAGTCAACAAGGCATCTGCCTCGTGTTCATTTATTAGATTTGTAATTCTGGTTTCTATGTGCAATTATAGTATTTCTGGTTTTTCAATTAGCTCATTGTAAATGGTGTTTAAAATATTTTGTCGTATTGAGAAAGAACCGAGCCAGATACATGTACGTTGAGTCACACTACCACACACAGAACAGTTACACTTGTGCTTTGTTGTTTCGTAGCTTTTATAGTTGCAGGGGACTTAATTAATCAATTGTGTTAATGGAAATTCCTTGTAGCTCTTTATTTTTATTTTATGCAGTCAGATTGCGTGATAATACTAGTCAGGGCCAACCGGTTGCGAGACTTGGTAACTGGTCACACAGCTAGTAAAATTATTGCATTTATTCATTAATATTATTCACTTTTCTTTTTAATGAAGCCCCCATGCACGTGGCGACCGCTGCTTCGGATCGTCCCTTGGATTTTTTTTGATAGTAAAAATAGTAGACAGTAGTATTGTTGTAGTAATTTGTAGTTTAGTAATTGTAGTCTAAATTGCATGTGTAGATTTTTTAATTGAACATTTGTAGTTGTCTTGTCATTCTTCTAATGGTATTTTTGCTGAATTGAATTTTTGATGTGTCGTGTACGGGTTTGACAATTTTGTACAAATGTGAAGGTTTTAATTGTTCGTTAATCGTGTTTGTCGGGCAGTATTTCGTGTGAATGGTATTGTTGGAGATAAAGTGTTATATTGTGTGTAACTTTCGTATACTGGCGAGCTTTGTATGTTTTGTAAATGATTACGCGATCGATGAGGCAAGAATGACGTATAGTCAGAATAACGAAATTGTTAACATGGCGAACTCGCCAACACAGGAGAACAGTATGGTGAATAATGGAGTAGAAAACAATTTAATAAGCCGGGAAAATAGTCCGAAATCAGTTCAAATTTTTTCACAATGGAAAATTTTCAGAATACGAGATTAACGATAGAAGATTCTGGAATTGTATCGAACACAGACAGCTTTACGGCTATGACGAACGAAGTTAGTTTTACGGGAAGTGTTAGGGGTGAAAAGAATTTCGAACCAGTTAATATGGAGCAGTTGATGAGTGCAATATTAAATTTGGGATCACAAAGAGGAACAATTAAAACTGATATGGGAACAATGGAAACACAGTTAGGATCTGAATTAAAAACAGAGATGGGAACAATGGCAACACGGCTAGACTCACGAATAGGGACATGTTTTGAAAATATGAAAGACGAATTAAAGAGAGAAATTAGAGAAGTACAACCGATTTTGAATTCTCACAATAATAGATTAACTTCAATAGAAATTAGACAAAAGGAACAGGATAGAGAACAGGAAGAAAGTGATCGCGTGATAGTACAAAGATTTTCAGAGTTAAATTTACAACGTGCACACGATAAGGAAGAAATATTTGAAAGAATCGAGGAATCCGTACCAAATGACAGAATAAATAACCTAACACAACAATATGAACAGTTAACTACTAAATGTGTCAGTGATGAAACCCGAGTCGCGACTCTTACGGAAGACGTAAATAAACAGAAAGAACAAATAGGTGATTTATCGGAAAGAGTTGAGGAGATTTCAGATAAATTGACAAGTCTTAGTTTAAATGGGGACAGAAATTCAGATGATACAGCTCCATTGCCATTTGCAGAAACAGAAGAGTACCAGAATTTAAATAAACATGTTGAAAATCAGGGAAAATTTAATGAACGCGTTAAAAGGGAATTTGAGGCTTTACGAAAGCAAGTTAAACAAATTGAAAGCGAAATCGTAGGAAAAGACAGTAGAAGAAATTTAGAATCACCGATAGCTGGGGGCTTTGAAGAAAATAATCTATTTCATTTACGAGATGCAACAAGAGAGCGCCAGGCGCGCAAACTTGACAATAATCGACATTCGGACTGGGACGGACGCGGTAGGTCTTTGTCGCCACGAGGCGAAAACTTTGACTATAAACACTTTTTAACTGTTCGGAAATTTAAGATCTTTCGCAATTTTAATAATGACATACATCTTTGTTCATGGTTAGATCAAATTATGTACGCACTTCCGCCAAAGTGGCCACTACGTCACAAACTGGAATTTATGTGTGGATATTTAGAAAACGAACCGGCGAAGCGCATGCGCGCACTTATTAGAGATTGTAATAATTTAAATGATTTTTATCATGCATTTCTATCGGCATATTGGTCCGAAAACACGCAAGACAAGAGTCATAGTCTTAATATGCAGCGTAATGTTAAACAGAGTTCCGCACGCCGGCAGAATACTTTGAAGACATGTTTCGAAAGAATCAATTCTTTTCCAACCCTTGTAGCCCGACTGAATTAATTCGTATTTGTTTAACTAAGCTGCCACAATCGATAAGACACATTGCTTTAGCCGGAAGATGTAAAGACGACATTGAAACTTTTAAGACTTTGGTACCAAAACTTGAGTATGTCAACGACGACGGAACTTCTTGTAATTTTTTCTTTTCAGAGAAAAGGGATAATGATCGGAACGGACGTTATAGCGGTAATTTTGAAAATGACAGACGAAACAGACAGGACAATAGATACCAGCCTTATGACAATAACAGACGTTCTAACAGAAATTACACAGACAATTATAATAACAGAAATTCTTACCGGAATGATCAATCATACGGAAACAGTAATTGGTATCATCAAGATAGAAATTATTCATACAATAATAGAAATTCTTGCTACAGAAATAACCAGGGTAGTAGAACTAACAATAATTCCAGAAGTGACAGTCGAAATTACACAAGAAGTAGTCATGCAGATAGCCAGTAAAATAGAAATTTGAATAACAGACACAACCAAGAATTTACATCTAACAGACAGGAGGGACCTAATTGGCATCCTCCACGTGACAGAAATTCAGAGAGACAAGTGCAAATCGTAAAAACTGATCCGCGAAATGACGCGAATAATCAAAGACGTGACGCAAACAATCGACAATGACTTGTAGCTTCGGCTTCTGGCAGCAATATAGACGGTTCAGAAAATAGTGACACTACGACTTAACAGTACGAACGCTTGGAAGACAGAGATATTTTGCTAGACGAAAAGGAAAATAATGTAGATGCTTTTTTACATCCTGTTATTGAAGTATGCGTGAGTAAGAATAAGTTCACTGCGGTTTTAGATTCTGGGAGCCCATTGAATGTTATTAGTGAATCAGTTTTTCGTATATGTGTAAGAAATATTCCTTGTCCTGTGTTACCTCTTTCTAAAACTACAATTCGAGGAGCTATTTCTGGAAAAAGTGTGGAAGTCAAACAACAGACCAACTTAAATTTCATTTGTCAAGGATATCAATTTTCTGCTAATTCTATTATTGTTACATTACTCAGTACACAAATTACATAAGGTATGGAGTTTCTTAACACACATAAGGCAATTTTAAACTTTAAGGAAGGAAGTGTGAACTTGACTGTTGCCGGAATGCCGAGATGTTTGAAATTTTTCGAGTGTGTAACGAAATCTGCCCCCCCCCCCCCCCCCCCCCACGGACCATGGACCTTGCCGTTGGTGGGGAGGCTTGCGTGCCTCAACGATACAGATAGCCGTACCGTAGGTGCAACCACAACGGAGGGGTATCTGTTGAGAGGCCAGACAAACGTGTGGTTCCTGAAGAGGGGCAGCAGCCTTTTCAGTAGTTGCAGGGGCAACAGTCTGGATGATTGACTGATATGGCCTTGTAACACTAACCAAAACAGCCTTGCTGTGCTGGTACTGCGAACGGCTGAAAGCAAGGGGAAACTACAGCCGTAATTTTTCCCGAGGGCATGCAGCTTTACTGTATGGTTAAATGATGATGGCGTCCTCTTGGGTAAAATATTCCGGAGGTAAAATAGTCCCCCATTCGCATCTCCGGGCGGGGACTACTCAAGAGGACGCCGTTATCAGGAGAAAGAAAACTGGCATTCTACGGATCGGAGCGTGGAATGTCAGATCCCTTAATCAGGCAGGTAGGTTAGAAAATTTAAAAAGGGAAATGGATAGGTTAAAGTTAGATATAGTGGGAATTAGTGAAGTTCGGTGGCAGGAGGAACAAGACTTCTGGTCAGGTGAATACAGGGTTATAAATACAAAATCAAATAGGGGTAATGCAGGAGTAGGTTTAATAATGAATAAAACAATAGGAGTGCGGGTAAGCTACTACAAACAGCATAGTGAACGTATTATAGTGGCCAAGATAGACACGAAGCCCATGCCTACTACAATAATACAAGTTTATATGACAACTAGCTCTGCAGATGACGAAGAAATTGAAGAAATGTATGATGAGATAAAAGAAATTATTCAGGTAGTGAAGGGAGACGAAAATTTAATAGTCATGGGTGACTGTAATTCGACAGTAGGAAAAGGGAGTGAAGGAAACGTAGTAGGTGAATATGGATTGGAGCTAAGAAATGAAAGAGGAAGCCACCTCGTAGAATTTTGCACAGGGAATAACTTAATCATAGCTAACACTGGGTTCTAGAATTATAAAAGAAGGTGGTATACATGGAAGAATCCTGGAGATACTAAAAGGTATCAGATAGATTATATAATGGTAAGACAGAGATTTAGGAACCAGGTTTTAAACTGTAGGACATTTCCAGGGGCAGATGTGGACTCTGACTACAATCTATTGGTTATGAACTGTAGATTAAAACTGAAGAAACTGCAAAAACGTGGGAATTCAAGAAGATGGGACCTGGATAAACTGACTAAAACAGAGGTTGTACAGAGTTTCAGGGTCAGCATAAGGGAACAACTGACAGGAATGGGGGAAAGAAATACAGTAGAAGACGAATAGGTAGCTCTGAGGGATGAAGTAGTGCAGGCAGCAGAGGATCAAGTAGGTAAAAAGACGAGGGTTAGTAGAAATCCTTGGGTAACAGAAGATATAGTGAATTTAATTGATGAAAGGAGAAAATATAAAAATGCAGTAAATGAAGCAGGCAAAAAGGAATACAAACGTCTCAAAAATGAGATCGACAGTAAGTGTAAAATGGCTAAGCAGGCATGGCTGGAGAACAAATGTAAGGATGTAGAGGCTTATCTCACTAGGGGTAAGATAGATACAGCCTACAGGAAAATTAAAGAGACCTTTGGAGAAAAGAGAGCCACTTGTATGAACATCAAGAGCTCAGATGGAAACCCAGTTCTAAACAAAGAGGGGAAAGCAGAAAGGTGGAAGGAGTATATAGAAGGTCTATACAAGGGCGATGTACTTGAGGACAATATTATGGAAATGGAAGAGGATGTAGATGAAGATGAAATGGGAGATACGATACTGCGTGAAGAGTTTGACAGAGCACTGAAAGACCTGAGTGGAAACAAGGCCCCAGGAGTAGACAACATTCCATTAGAACTACTGACGGCCTTGGGAGAGCCTGTGCTGACAAAACTCTATCATCTGATGAGCAAGGTGTACGAGACAGGCGAAATACCCTCAGACTTCAAGAAGAATATAATAATTCCAATCCCAAAGAAAGCAGGTGTCGACAGATGTGAAAATTACCGAACTATCAGTTTAATAAGTCACAGCTGCAAAATACTAACGCGAATTATTTACAGACGAATGGAAAAACTGGTATAAGCCGACCTCGGGGAAGATCAGTTTGGATTCCGTAGATAATGTCGGAACACGTGAGGCAATACTGACTTTACGACTTATCTTAGAAGAAAGATTAAGGAAAGGCAAACCTACAGTTCTAGCATTTGTAGACTTAGTGAAAGCGTTTGACAATGTTGACTGGAATACTCTCTTTCAAATTCTAAAGGTGGCAGAGGTAAAATACCGGGAGCGAAAGGCTATTTACAATTTGTACAGAAACCAGATGGCAGTTATAAGAGTCGAGGGGCATGAAAGGGAAGCAGTGGTTGGGAAGGGGGTGAGACAGGGTTGTAGCCTCTCCCCGATGTTATTCAATCTGTATATTGAGCAAGCAGTAAAGGAAACAAAAGAAAAATTTGGAGTAGGTATTAAAATCCATGGAGAAGAAATAAAAACCTTGAGGTTCGCCGATGACATTATAATTCTGTCATAGACAGCAAAGGACAGTTGAACGGAATGGACAGTGTCTTGAAAGGAGGGTATAAGATGAACATCAACAAAAGCAAAACTAGGACAATGGAATGTAGTCTGATTAAGTCAGGTGATGCTGAGGGAATTGGATTAGGAAATGAGACACTTAAAGTAGTAAAGGAGATTTGCTATTTGGGGAGCAAAATAACTGATGATGGTCGAAACAGAGAGGTTATAAAGTGTAGACTGGCAATGGCAAGGAAAGCGTTTC
This sequence comes from Schistocerca americana, assembly GCF_021461395.2. Lineage (NCBI taxonomy): Eukaryota > Metazoa > Arthropoda > Insecta > Orthoptera > Acrididae > Schistocerca > Schistocerca americana. The sequence goes on along the minus strand of NC_060122.1, from coordinate 713,433,026 downwards.
TGAAGAAGAGAAATTTGTTAACATCGAGTATTGATTTAAGTGTCAGGAAGTCGTTTCTGAAAGTATTTGTATGGAGTGTACCCATGTATGGAAGTGAAACATGGACAATAAATAGTTTGGACAAGAAGAGAATAGAAGCTTTCGAAATGTGGTGCTACAGAAGAATGTTGAAGATTAGGTGGGTAGATCACGTAAAAATGAGGAGGTATTGAATAGGACTGGGGAGAAGAGAAGTTTGTGGCACAACTTGACTAGAAGAAGGGATCGGTTGGTAGGACATGTCCTGAGGCATCAAGGGATCACAAATTTAGCATTGGACGGCAGCGTGGAGGGTACAAATCGTAGAGGGAGACCAAGAGATGAATACACTAAGCAGATTCAGAAGGATGTAGGTTTCAGTAGGTACTGGGAAATGAAGGAGCTTGCACAAGATAGATTAGCATGGAGAGCTGCATCAAACCAGTCTCTGGACTGAAGACCACAACAACAACAACGAAATCTGAATCAGACACAAATTGTTTAAGGTATCTTTCTTCTGATGTTTTCGCTGAGTATTATGACGACAATGTGTTCGTTCACGACAACGAGAATAGATAGAGACGCGATGGACGATATGATTAATAGTGAAGAATTAATTAGTGGCAAGGTTAACAAATCTGAAGTGACAGATGACGTTGCAAGAGAAGAAATGCACCAAATTTTGTCTTCACATGCTACAGTATTTAGTCATCATACAGGAACTATACAAGGCTTACAATATTTATTTAAAGTTAAAGAACACACACCATTTCGGGGGAAAACGTACGCTGTTCCTTTGGCTTATAGAGACAAGGTTAAGAGTGAACTTCAATACATGTTACATCAATGCATTATTGAGCCAGCAGTCAGTCCTTATACCAGCCCATTACATGTCGTTCTTAAAAAGGATGGGTCAATTCGTTTGGTTCTGGATTCCAGATAGATAAATAATATCATTATTCCTGAAACTGACCGTCCACAAAATTTAGATGAACTTCTTCAACATTTCTATGGAATTAAAGTTTTATCCACAACTGATATGCGAGCAAGTTTTTGGAAAATTGAACTTCACCCTTTTTGTAGAAAATACACTGCCTTTTTAGCCTTTGGTAACTATTATCAATTTCGGAAATTACCGTTTGGAATTACTGTATCTTCAGCAGCATTCATTCGTGGTTTAAATGAAATTTTACCTGTTTACCTTCGTAACAATATTACTTCATATATTGACGATATTCTTATTGCTAAACGTTCTTGGAGTGAGCACAACAGAATTTTGGATTCATTATTACGTATTTTAGCAAGAGTTGGCATTACAGTGAACTTGGAAAAATCTGAATTTGGTCGTTCTCAGGTGAAATTTCTTGGTCATATTATTTCTACAGAAGGTATTCTTCCTGATCCAGAGAAACTAGACGCTAATCGTAATTATGCTGTTGCTACTAGTATACGTGATGTTCGTAGTTTCCTTGGTGTCTGTAATTTTCTTAGACGCTTTGTTAGATTGGACAATTTGGCCACACCTCGTTTATGCGAACTTTATGGAAAGAATTCTAATTGGTGTTGGATGCGGAAGCTCAATTATAATTTGAAGAACTTCGTGATGCTTTAGTTGCTGCTCCATTTCTTTCACATCCGGATTTATCTAAAGGTTTTTGTTTGGCGACGGACTCATCATACAAAGGCCTAGATGCACACTTCTTTCAAGAGATAGAGGAAAACGGCGTTGTAGTACAGAAAACTATTGTATTTGGAAGTCGTGTTCTCTCTCAATTAGAAAAGATTTATTCGATTACGGAAGTTGAAGCTTTGGCTGCTGTTTGGGCTTTCATAAAATTTCGCATCTTTTTGTATGGCAGACATACTAAGGTTTACACCGATCATTGAGCTCTGGAATTTCTTATGTCAACAAAATTAACACATGGAAGATTATCACGATGGGCACTGTATCTACAGGAATTTGATTTTAGTATTGTTTACATCCAGGGTTCTTCTAATATTATTGCTGATGCTTTATCACGTGCACCTATGGGTTTGAAACAAAGTGCTGAAGAGGACTGCAAAGAAAACAATTATTGTTTCATGTATATTAAAGGTGTTGCGTTTGAAAATTACATTTCGTCTTCGCTCCAGGACACCGCTAAGGAGCAAAACAAGGATCCAATCTGGAAGGACATTAAGGAGAAGTGGAGGAGAAAGGAAAGCATAGCGATTAGACAGTATTATTTAGTTCGCAATGATATTCTTTTTAAACGAAAATCGGTTGACAACTCTGTTTGCTTAGTTTGCATTCCTGATGAGTGGGTTAATAAATTGATTTGGTATACACATTTCAGCTATGCACACTTTGGTTCCAGAAAATGCTTTCATAAATTACGAGAGAATTGCTACTTCAGTAATATGGAAAAACGTATTCGATTTGTTCTTGCTAAATGCAAATTATGTCAAAAGGCTAAGCCGCCGACTATTTTTCACAGAGCACCGTTGTTTCCTATCATTCCAGCGAGATTAAAGGAGATGGCTGCAGTCGATTTGTTCGGTGCAATGGTTCGTTCTACTAATGGTTTTGCGTACATTTTGGTAGTAGTTTAATTGACATCGAAATATGCGTTTTACACCTTTACGCAAAGCAACAGCTGGTTCAGCATCTAATGCTTTCATCAAACATTTTCTTAAAGAAGTGGGTCATGTTGATAAAATTATATCAGATAATGGATCACAGTTTCGCTCTAAAATTTGGCTTCGTACTCTACGGCGTCGTAAGGTTAAACCAATTTCCATTTCACTTTTTCACCCTCAATCTAACGCGTCAGAGAGATGGATGAAGAAAATCAATAAATTGTGTCGGCTTTATTGTCATCATAATCACAGAATGTGGGATCAGTATCTTCATATTTTTCAAAGCATTCTGAATGAACTCCCTAATGATTCAACTTCTTTATCGCCTATATTTATATTAAAAAATAAAGCACCGACAAATCGTATTTCTGAAATCGTTCCTTTTCCGTCTACACGGAAACTGCGGCATTCTGAAGTTGTCAACCTGGCTCTACAAAGTATTGCATCTGCGGCTGCTAGAAGAGAGAAATCAGCTAAAAACTTTGTCAATTGGTCAAAAGGTGTTAATTAAGTCTCATCGTTTGTCTCACAAAGGAAAAGGCTTGTGTCGCAAATTTTTTCTGCTTTATAATGGTCCTTATAGAGTTCGCAAAATTATTCATGATAACACTGTCGAAGTAGAAACTCTTAAATCACGGCGGTCTAAGGGAATACATCGTATATCGAACGTTAAGATTTTTGTGAAATGACATGCTTTTGAGAAATTAACAGTTACACGTAAACACGCAGAGAATACAGGGATACCGCGCCGTGTTCCTAGCGGCAGCACATATACAAAGCGACAGTAAGTCCGCGCGCCGCACAAGGTAGCCGTTGACCGCAAACAATTACTTCCTACGTCACGCTTACCTACAGCTGATCGAGCGCTTCGTACGAATGCACTGACAGCCATAGACAAATACACAGTCTAATTTCTCCGATTAAATTCAGTATAAAGCTATAGTGACTTAATAACTTATGTTATTAACGTTCAGTTTTTCCAGGATACAGTTGTATGAAATATTTGAGAACTTCAGGTAAATTCTCTGCGTGTCCGACATTAAGAAGACTTGCTATCAAGAAAATTTCAGGAAGAATATAATTTTGAGGAAGAAAGTAATAAACTAAAAAGGTAACTATTAATTGAGTTTATTTTTCAGCTAACATATTTCTACTTAAGTATGTACTTTATACGTAATTTGCTGCTCGCGATAACGTGATTTATACTTTGTGTTAAATTTTATGCTCTATGAATTTACTTGTGAAACGACATGCTTGCATACATTTGCTGATTTTGACAATGTTTTATTAATCAACAGGGTTGTTACTTGTGTATATTATGCATCGCTTGGCTGCTATGCTTTTTCACTGAAGTCATATTTTTTATTATGTGCCTGCTGTGCCTATTTATTTAAATTATATTTATCACCTGATTAGTTGTGCTGATATGGCTATGTAATTAAGTTATACTTTGTGATTTATCTGCTTGCGCCTTCATGTTTAATTATTGAGATTACATATGAACATTTATTTGCTTATGCTGATATGATGCTAATGACCTATTTATTATGTAAGATATATACTTGCTGCTTTACATATGGATTGCATATTTACACATTTCTGTTTTGTTGTCATAACTAATCTTAAATTTAGGATAGAGAAATACTTATATACTGTATACGAACATAGAGTTTAGGTTACACTATGGTATTAATTATAGATTGTTCGCTTGGCAGATTCTCGTTGTAGGGATTGTGCTGCATCCACTTGTTGACATTCTGTCCTCTACTGGTATATTTACTCGCTATTGCATGTTTTGCTTACGCTCAGTGCTTTACATTTTAAGATAAAAAAATGAACTGCTATAATTCTATGAACTACATGGGTACAAGAAACTTCATTGAAGTCACATGAACTGGAGGTTTTATGGAAGGTGCATAAATTCATTATAATAGAAAGGAAGCTGACGACATGAAATACCAACACTAGCTTTACACCATTGACAGTTATTACATTGCATTCTTCGTGAGCAATTGAAATAGCAAGTGACACTTGACACAAAGAAATACTCCACATGTTTTCTTCTGTTTTGCCATGATTCTTGTAGTGATGTACACACTGTGAAATATTATGATTTATTCATTCAAATTCTTATGTGATCATTAGTACTGTGTACTCGCACCTACTTACTGAAAGTTATTCAAACTGAAGGATGTTAGAGGTCATCTATGCATTTCTTTTTTTTGTGATGGACAAGGTGACCAAAATGTATTTTATTATTCATAATGAGTAGAAGATTTGGCTCAGGTGGATTACAGAGAGGTTGTGTGTGGACACTGTGTCTTTGGATTGTATGGGATGATGAATTAAGGTTTGCACTAGGATTTTATATGTACTTGTTCGAGGAGATTGACTAGAGGAAAGAGTTGTTATGGAAGTGAAATGATATTGGTGATAAGGTTTATATGTATCAACGTATTGAAGAGGTATTATTGAAGTATTGAGATTATGTGATGTTGATGATTATTGGAGTTTTGTTGGATCAGAGGTAAGGTAAGTGAGGAGCATATTTTTTTTGTTGGTTTATATAGAACAAGTAGGATGAAGGTGGGAGGCTAGAACACTCCAGTGGAAGAAAGATTGTCTACACACAAACATTGTTAAATCAATAAGCAGTATATACCTTTTTGGGGGGGGGGGGGAGTATTTGCGTATCTTGGGAAACTGACAGTTGTTCAGCAACCATAAATTTTGATGTGGCTTGGCAAACATTAGTCTTGACATGATGACTATGACGATGACTAACTATTATTGACTATTATACACTGCTGCCACTACTATTTGATACACATGTTGAACATCAAATTTTGACAGAATTGCATTTACACAGTTAACACTATTCAATTACACAATAGTACTTAGTATGTGGATGAAAGATGAGTGAGTGTGTTTTGTGTGTTTTCCTTTCCTAATCCCAAATAATATGTACCGACCTAGCTCCTAAATATTATTTTACTTATTTGTTATGGCTTGCACTGACACCTATAAATATTATAGGTTTACTGAAATTTATGTATTTGTAATAGTTAACATGACAATTATGTGGTATCACTTGTGTGTTTATTATAATTTGTATGTTTAGTGTAAGAGCATTGATAATAATTTTGTAAAAGCAATTGTGTGTGCATTCAAACTGTTGTTCGTGCTTGCACCTATTATCATTGATGGGTGCCACTTGGAAATGTTTAATTTTTGCTGATGAACTCTGATGAACTGTTTAATTATTGCTGGTGAATATTATGGATTGTGACCTGCACTTGTTCAACATTGCTGGGTTCCACTGTTGGAACCGCTCAACCACTGATGAGATGTCACTTATTGGTGTCTGCACCTGCTCGCCATTGCTGGGTGCCACTGTTGGAACTGCTACTATTGATGTGATGACACTCATTCCTGCCTGCATCTGCTCGCCATTACTGGGTGCCACTGTTGGAACTGCTGCTACTGAAATGATGTCACTTGTTGCTGTCTGAACCTTCAACATTGCTGGGTGCCACTGTTGAAACTGCTACTATTGATGTGATGACACTCATTCCTGCCTGCACCTGCTCGCCATTACTGGGTGCCACTGCTGGAACTGCTGCTACTGAAATGATGTCACTTGTTGCTGTCTGCACCTGCTCACCATTGCTGGGTGCCACTGTTAGAGCTGTTCAAATACTGCTGATGAAATTTTATGAAACTGCTATTTGCACCTGTTGACCATTGCTGGGTGCCACTGCTGGCACTTTCAGCTACTCTGAGGAGTGCTACTTGTTTATTGAACTATTGAAAAAATTTTATGTGAATATTTGTGTAAGCTGATTTATTGTGTATTTACTGTTTATGAAATGTTATGGGACTGCTGTTTGCACCTGTTGACCATTGCTGGGTGCTACTGTAAGAACTGTCAACTACTTTGAGGAGAGCTACTTGTTTATTGAAGTATTGAAAAGATTTTATGTGAATATTTGTGTAAACTGATTTATTGTGTATTTACTGTTTATGAAATGTTATGAGACTCTTATCTGCACCTATTCGTCGTTGCTGGTGCCATTGATTGAACTGTTTAACTACTCTGAGAAATGATACTTGTGTAAACTGTTATGTAAAATCACGTGTACGCAAGCATTTGTATTCCTTACTGTATTTTTATATGCTAGGTTATTGAAGGGTCAGTGCAAAGCCAAAATTTATTTAGTTATATGAGATTTACTTATTAATATCATCTTTTATTTTTGTCTGTGTTTTTTGGACGAATTTGGTGGTATTTTCACCACCAATGCTGGCAAAAATACCACCAAATTCTAGCCTGTGGAGGAGGGGCATATGAAAGGTGGCTACACTGAGTCACAGCGCCAGAGATTGCGCCAAAGATTATTATTCCGCCGCCTCCACTTGTGCAGTAGTAGTTCGGAGGGTGTCGAGGGCAGTTGTTGTTCTATTGGGCGAGAGAATATAAGCTGTTCGGTTGGTGTAATGTATAGATGGAAGAAGTTACAATTGTCAGAGTGTATTTGAGGAGATGGGCTTTTGATTTATGATGCTGGTGTAATGGAAAATTTTCGTCAATATATAAGAAGGTAAAAAGGTATTACAGTTTTCTTTAATGACAATGCCTCTTGTTCACAGGTACAGTCATCAAGGTATCTGGCTCATGTTCATTTATTAGACCTGTAATTCTGGTTTCTATGTGCAGTGATAGTATTTCTGGTTTTTCAATTAGTTCATTGTAAATGATGTTTAAAATATCTTGTCGTATTGAGGTAGAACCGTGCCAGATACATGTACGTTGAATCACACTACCACACACAGAACAGTTACACTTGTGCTTTGTTGTTTCGTAGTTTTTTAGTTGCAGGGGACTTAATTAAGCAATTGTGTTAATGGAAATTCCTTGTCATTCTTTATTTTTATTTTATGCAGTCAGATTGCATGCTAATCTAGTCAGGGCTAACTGGTTACGAGACTTGGTAACCGGTCACACAGCTAGTAAAATTATTGCATTTATTCATTAATATTATTCACTTTTCTTTTTAATTAAGCCCCCATGCAATTGATTTTAATAATAAGATGATAGAATTTCCACGAAACATGTCATGAGATGATAAATAATATCGTTTTGACGATCAAGAAAGTGTTTTAACATTTAGAACAAGCAAATCCCTGATTCTTTGAAGAAGTAAACTCCCATGCACAAAACACCTTCTAACTTTTGATTACATTACGAATGTGTTAAATATTTGAAGTTAAGCATGTAAACGATAGAAATTTCAGGAAGGGCTTGAAATTATATTTAAAGTTTTTTGGAAGTCGTTAAGTGCTTCCATTATCGAACAACGGATGATTATAAGCCTCGTAATTTGTTGTCCGTTTCATGCAAAACTAGGTTTTTCCGGAACAGCAATGTTTACGACGTCATATCCTCTGTCTCACAATGATGAAATCGTGCAGGCACGTCTAGTGATGTATGTGGATTGTGTCTGGAAAATTTTTTGCGAATACACTTAGTAGTAAGGAAGTAATAAAGTAAAACGTCATGCCATGTTGCTGAAGTTTAATGCATAAACACCGTCCGAACAGGCCGCTTAGGCGAAACGGTACCGACCGGCCGCCATATCGTCCTCATCCCTTAGGTGTCATCGGATGCAGATATGGAGGGGCTTGTGGTCAGCACTCCACTCACCCTGCCGTTGTCAATTTTCTGACCAGTGCCGTTACTTCTCAACCAAATAGCTCCTCAATTGCCCTCACAAGGGTCGAGCGCAACCCGCTTGCCAATAGTTCTCGGCAGAACTGGACGTTGACCCATCGAAGAGCTAGCCAAGACCGACCGCGCTTAACGTCGGGGATATGACGGGGACCGGTGTTAACCTTGAGGCAAGGCCGTGGGCAAAGCTTTAGTGCCTGAACAGCAAAAATGTACTACGAAATAAAATTTTTCTTTCATGATTTTGCAGAGGTTTCCAGCGAGAAAAAGTTTCGTAAAGGTTTGAAATTTTGCATAAAGTATGTTGGAGGTCGCTAAGTGCCCTTATACTCAAATAACCTACGAGTAAAGACTGGTTATTCTGCGCGCTGTGAGTTAACCTCCGCCCCAAGACATATTTCTACCTTTAACACTTGAATTACTGAATTAAACCTTCAACATAAGACTACACCACTTTTTGAATTTAGGCAGTAATTCATATGAATTTTTGTTGCCTCTGAAAGCCATCTTATAGCAACCTGTAAATGCGACCTGGGCCTCAGGTTAGCCTTTTACCAATACACATGTGCTCGCAGATCTCCTTAGAGGCTCTTTGTTTAACGTGGAATTACTGGAGAACAGCAGCCCTTATGCAATGCAGCAACCAGGCACACTTTGGTTTTTGCTTATGGTAATTTCAAAGAATATTTGCGAGTGATATACATACATCAAAAAAAGTCTTGCATCACCTCGGTTCCGAGAGTTCCGGAACCTGTACAGAAAATTGGAATAGAGATCAACATAAACATCATTCCTGCCCTTTTTATTGCTCATCAAAACCACACATTGCACGTTGTACAACCATACAGCGAGACCTTCAGTGGTGGTGGTCCAGATTGCTGTACACGCCGGTACCTCTAATACCCAGTAGCACGTCCTCTTGCACTGATGCATGGCTGTATTCGTCGTGGCATATAACCACAAGTTCATCAAGGCACTGTTGGTCCAGATTGTCCCACTCCTCAACGGCGATTCGGAGTAAATTCCTCAGAGTGGTTAGTAGGTCACGTCGTCCATAAACAGCCTTTTTCAATCTATGCCAGGCATGTTTGATAGGGTTCATGTCTGGAGAACATGCTGGTCAGTCTAGTCGAGTGATGTCGTTATCCTGGAGGAAGTCATTCCCAAGATGTGCACGATGTGGGTGCGAATTGTCGTCCATGGAGACAAATGCCTCGCCAATATGGTGCGGATATGGTTGCACTATCGGTTGGAGGATGGCAGTCACGTATCGTGCAGACGTTACAGCGCCTTCCATGATCACCAGAGGTGTATATCGGCCCCACATAATGCCACCCCAAAACAGCAGGGAACGTCCACCTCGCTGCACTCGGTGGACGGGGTGTCTAAGGCGTTCAACTGGACCGAGTTGCCTCTAAACACGTCTCCGACGATTGTGTGGTTGAAGGCATACGTGACACTCATCAGTGACGAGAACGTGATGCCAATCCTGAGCGGTCCATTCGGCATGTTTTTGGGCCCATCTGTACCGCGCTGCATGGTATCGTGGTTGGAAAGATGGACCTCACCATGGACGTCGGGAGTGAAGGTGCGCATCATGCAGCCTATTGCACACAGTTTGAGTCGTAACGCGACGTCCTGTGGTTGCACGAAAAGCATTATTCAACATGGGGGTGTTGCTGTCAGGATTCCTCTGAGCCATAAACTGTACGTAGTGGTCATCTACTGCAGTAGTGGCCCTTGGATGGCCTGGGCGAGGCATGTCATGGACAGTTCCTGTCTCTCTGTATCTCCTCCATGTCCGATCAACATAGCTTTGGTTCACTTCGAGTCGCCTGGACACTTCCCTGTTGAGGGCCCTTCCTGACACAAAGTAACAATGCGGACGCGATCGAACCGCGGTACTGACCATCTGGGCATGGTTCAACTACAGACAACACGAGCCGTGTACCTCCTTCCTGGTGGAATGACTGGAACTGATCGGCTGTCGGACTCCCGCCGTCTAATAGGCGCTGCTCATGCATGATTGTTTACATCTTTGGGCGAGTTTAGTGACATCTCTGAACAGTCAAAGGGACTGTGTCTGTGAAACAATATCCACAGTCAATCCTATCTTCAGGAGTTTAGGGAAACAGCGTGATCCAATTTTTTTTTTTTTTTTTGACGTGTGTATATCAAACGCGCGACTGTCACGCCCCCAGGTTAGGCATGGTTGTTATATCCTTTTTTCCTACGACATTTTAAACTGACTGTTCAAACCACTCAAAATAATCGGTTTTCGGTTTTTTGTTCCTATGTGTCCCGTAATAAACGTAGAAATCGAACAAAGACTGAAAAATTTCGACTCAGTTAAGTTAAATAGGCAAACAAAAGAAAATTGCGTCCGTTCAGCGTTTGCTGCTTTTCTCGAAAAGCGACAAGTTGTTTATTACTGCAAAGAATTGCCAGTACCTCTGATTCTAACCTTTTGGAAAAAAAAATGTGCTCAAAAATCATGTTTTAATCGGTGATCATAGCACTATTTGGACGTTACAAACAGTCAATCGGTGCTGAAGGGTGAAAACTGAGATTGATGAGCCGGCCAGGGTGGCGCTACAGTCTGGAACCGCGCGACCACTACGGTCGCAGGTTCGAATCCTGCCTCGGGCATGGATGTGTGTGAAGTCCTTAGGTTAGTTAGGTTTAAGTAGTTCTAAGTTCTAGGGGACTGATGACCTCAGGAGTTAAGTCCCATAGTGCTCAGAGCCATTTGAACAATTTTTTTGAGATTTGTTCGTTTTCAAGGACTGCAAGCAGATAAACGCATATTATATACACGTAGGCAGCAGGCCAGCTACTTTCCGTTTTTATTGTGCACTTTGAATTAACTGTTGTTAAGTTTTTAATTTGTTATTGTGATCATTGTTTCATTCCTCTTTTAATAATTCATAGAAATGTCAGACAGATCTTTAAAGGCAAATGAAGCTCATTGCTGCGTGAGCTCGTAAAAGTATTGCCAGACTAGGATTGGTTCCATTTTGCAATACAACGGATGTCCGGCGACAGCAGCAAGAACCTACTGCACAGACCACGTGGCGGCAAGTTCCATACACACGTGCCTTAAGCCACGACACACGGCAGCAGGGGCATTATTGTCTCAGGATCTGTTTGTTGCTCGTTTCTGTCAGCATTGTTATTAAAATAGCACAGATTGTTTTCCCCATTTTCTATAAGAACGCAGTATTTCAAACCAATGAAAATTTTACGAATAAAAACCATTCCTTGTTTTAAAAACGTTTATTTAAATACGAAAAATTTTTGCACTGCTGTTACAGCTAATAGACATTTCGGTTTTTCACTTAGTTGTCAATAAAAAATAATAAACAAGCAAATACCGAAAAATGCCAGTTATTCAGAATTAAAATACCGGTATCGGTTTGAACCGGTCGGCCATTCCCATCCATGCTCCACACAACGGTTTTTTTTACAGCGTTGACAACAACAAAGACAAAAGATGAACGATATCGATTTTGTTTACAACGTTGTCAACAACGACAAAACATGAATGTCGTAGTGGATGATTCACAAAATCGTGGTCGAGTAATTCTTTCACCACACTTTTTGTACGACTTCCAGCCGTTTGGAGTTACTTTGGTTCCTGGCAAGATGTGCTTCATATGGGCCGCTAAGGTTCGTTTATCTCTCGAATACACTTTAAGTGTGACACGCTCCTGACACCCCCTATCTATGACTCCAAACGCCCATATCTGTTCGATTTCGTTCCGCAACAGTCATCCTTGCCGGTATTTATGAGTTTGAGATGCGCGATTCATCTCTGCCTACGATTTTGTTTTTCCACCTACAGGAACACTTTCATTTGTCACAGTGACATAACATATCGCACTAAAGTAATCACACTAATCACAAACAGAATTAATGGATAATCTAGTTTCTGAAGGTGTGTTTTCCAGTGGCTTTTACTCAACAAGACACCAAAATCAAACTCTGCTTCATCGTCAATTTATATGAGCCGAACCGCGCGTTTCTTCTTATCACAGTTCTTTGTGACATTTCGTGCAAAATGGTTCTAATGAGTAGTCAACATCGCTCGTTTTTATACCCTGTTTGGCACGCGTCTCCCCATGAGAAACACTTCCAAAACTCTAGCAATTTTTTTCGTGCAACAGCTACTCTAGCGCTGCCAACCGACTGCCACGTAGAAATAAAAGTGGTATCATGAAACAAAATCAATGTCTGGAGCGGTGACAGTCGTGTGTTCGATATATATCGCTTGCGAGTGTTCTTGGAAAGTGTTTTTTAATTACCACACTTACCGGTTTAGAATTTCAACATCATCGTCAGACGCCTTGCGTGCTTTTATTAGAACACGTGGTGCTCTTGCTTACTGGTAAATTGCCGTGGAATGGCAGTCTGGAACATTTGCTTTCACCGTCTTTCTCCGACAAATGACATTCATGTTGTTATTGATATTTTCGCACACGCTCATAGTGCTCCTCTCGTATGTAGAGCAACAACACTGGTGATTGAAACACATCACATGTTCTGACTCAGTTATACGAACTGTAAACAAATACAGAATACGTATCATGTGGATGGGCTTGCGGCCTTACTGCCTTCAGTACGCACTCCGGACAGGAAAAGGCGCGCATTCGCAGGATGACGTACATACTGTCAACAACAAATCCGACACGGTTCGTGAGTCCACAGGCAGAACCGGTGAACCACAGTTAGGCAAGATAGAATGGAAAAAACTTCACAAAAAAGAAGCTAGCTGCCTTCCAGGAAGTGGCCGGAAACGACCGAGAGAAACTACATTCTGCCGATACACACGTCCTCAGTGCGGTAGTCTGACGACCTAAGTTCACAGTCGTAATGCTAACTAATGGAAATGCTAATAACGGAATTACAACTAATCCAGAGCATCGCCACTCGTGACTGGGAGAAAGAGCAAAGATGTTGCAATAAACTGCCTAGCATTTGCGGATGGTTTTGCCGTATTTTTCTGAAAGCCTAAGAGATGCAGCAGTGCAAGTCAGTCTTCTGGAAGAAACAGCCAACATGACAGGCTTAAGATTCTCTGTAGAAGAAACAAAAATTGTGACAAATATGATAAGTGCTCCGAAATATTTAATAGCAGATATTGGATTTTAGGTGTATAGAAAATATTTTAAAAAATCTGTTATTTGCGGGAGACTGTTCAAGAAAACGGTTTATAAAAATCTGCTTTAGAGGAAAGGATACACAAGATAAACAAAGCATACAATATAACTAAGAATACCTACATCAAATAGTGTTTATCTAAAGAATTTAAACTAAGGTGCTACAACATAGTGAAAGCAGAATGCCTGTTGCCAGCCAATGTCTAGTTTTAAATTATCAGCTTGATAAATTACGAACATTCGAAAGAAGAGCTATATTAAGTCCTCAGAAAAATGCAGCATTTTGGAAGTTAAGATGTAGCGATAAAATTTATCAGAACATAGGGCACACATCAGAAACAACAAGGATGAGGATATTACTATTTTTTGGGCGTATTTATAGACAACAGTGTTGTGACTTGGCAAGACAGCCGAGCCACTATGAGAGGAAGCCGAAAGGCACGCGTATAATCTCACGCAGGCTGGCGTGAGGTCTGGAACAGTTAAAGGAATAGAGACTAGCAAAAAAGGTACGTAGCTTCTGGAATACTTAACTTTAATCCATAATTGGTGAACATCGGTCTGACGGTACATGCATCACAAGATAAATAGCAAATGATAATGGCGCCTTGCTAGGTCGTAGCAAATGACGTAGCTGAAGGCCATGCTAACTATCGTCTCGGCCAATGAGAGCGTAATTTGTCAGTGAACCATCGCTAGCAAAGTCGGCTGTACAACTCGGGCGAGTGCTAGGAAGTCTCTCTAGACCTGCCGTGTGGCGGCGCTCGATCTGCAATCACTGACAGTGGCGACACGCGGGTCCGACGTATACTAACGGACCGCCGCCGATTTAAAGGCTACCACCTAGCAAGTGTGGTGTCTGGCGGTGACACCACAAACAGACTCACCAACAAAATCTTCAAATGCCTCAGGGAAAAGAAATTAACAACCTGGATTCAACAGGTTAAGTAAGAAATGGAAAGGAATAAAGTAAGAGAGGAAGTATCGGAAGGAGAGATTTTTGCGGGAATAGTTTTAAAACTGGAAAGATTTCAAGGCAGAAGGGAAAAGAAAACTGGCGCAAAGTGTTCAGAAGATAGGAAAAAGAAACATAGTGAAACGATGAAAGGATACTGAAAGAAATTGAAAGAATAGTACAATATTAAGAACTGAAGTGGGAAAGTGGTCCATAGAAGGCCCTCACGCAAGGATAAAAATAAGAAGTCGGTGATTGCAAACTTCGATTTTATACTGCAACACTTTGAAGCTGTCAAAATTTTAAGAATTTTTTGCCGTTTTATTTCTTACATGACCTGCGTGACACACCTAATTTCTAAATTTTTCCCCAAATAATTTCCAAATGTTTAATCCATTTCTAAATACGAGGCAATTCTGGTTTCTGTCAGTAATGTAGTTTTCCCCTGGCTGCGCAACGTGCCAATGTTAATGCGGGTAGTATAATATGGAAGAGAGGCGTGGGAACTCTCGAAGAAAGACCGAAGGAAACTGACGTCAGCTGAAATGAAGTTTCTCAGAGCAGTCAAAGGCTGCACACAAATGGACAAAGTGCTGACATCAGCGGAAATGAAATTTCTCAGAGCAGTCAAAGGCAGCACTCTAATGGACAAAGTATAAAACACAGAAATAAGACGGGAACTACAGATTTCAGATTTGGAAAGTAAAATTAAAAAAAAAAAAACATAAAGTCAGTTGGTGTAACCATTTAAAAAGAATGCAGCACGATCGTCTGCCTATAATCGCCATGAAGTACAAGTCTACTGGAAAGCGAAATATGGGATGTCCGAAGACAGGCTAGCTTCTGGAACAGGCTGTGCAGCCAACTCCATGAAGTGAAGATGGTCTTGATGCTTTTCAAATACTATAGTTCTCTGAATTGCAGTTTCTTGGACTTACGCAAAAGCTATGTACTAAAAACTGAAATAAACAAATTATTGTTATTAAACCTACACAAACATATTTTATTTTTACTCTAACGTTATTAAAATCGTGATTTCCTATCAGAAAGGTCACAGTTCGTAATAACTGACGGAAAATCACCGAGTAAGACGCAAATAATATCTGAAGTTCTCCAAGGAACTGTTATACGCCCCCTGTTGTTCCTGATCCACATACTCAAACCAAATTGCAAAATGATTTAGACAAGATATGTGTATGGTGTAAAAGCTGGCAATTGGCTCTACATACTGAAAAGTATGAAGTCATTCGTATGAGCACTAAAGGCGATCTGCTAAATTTCGTTCACACGAAAATCACACAAATTTTAAGGCCGTAAAGTCTACAAAAAAACTTAGCGATTACAGTTACAAATAACTTCACCTGGAACGCTCGCATGGATAATGTAGTGGGAAGGCAAACTAAAGACTGCAATTCGTTGGCAGAATGCTTAGAAAAAGTAACAGGTTTACTGAGGAGACTGCTTACACTTCGCCTGTTTGCCCTCTTCTGGGCCGGCCGCGGTGACCGAGCATTTCTAGGCGCTTCAGTCCGGAACCGCGTGACTGCTACGGTCGCAGGTTCGAATTCTGCCTCGGGCATGGATGTGTGTGATATCCTTAGGTTAGTTAGGTTTAAATAGTTCTAATTTCTAGGGGACTGATGAAAAAAATGGTTCAAATGGCTCTGAGCACTATGGGACTTAACATCTGAGGTCATCAGTCCCCTAGAACTTAGAACTACTTAAACCTAACTAACCTACGGACATCACACACATCCATGCCCGAGGCAGGATTCGAACCTGCGACCGTAGCGATCGCGCGGTTCCAGACTGAAGCGCCTAAAACCGCTTAGATGTCAAGTCCCATAGTGCTCAGAGCCCATTTGAACCCACCTCTGGAGTATTGCTGTGCGGTGTGGGATCCTCCGCATCATATATGACTGACAGAGGACACAGAAAAATTTTAGAGAAGGGCAGCTCATTTTGTATTATCGCGAAATAGGGGAAGGAGCGGAATGGATATGATACACCGATTGGGATGACAGTCATTAAAACAAAAGGGGTTTTCGCAGTGTCAGGAACTTCTCATGGAATTTCAATCTCCAACTTTCACCTCAGAGTGTGAAAATATTTTATTGACGTCGATCTACATAGGGAGAAATGTTCAAATTAATAAAATAAGAGAAATCAGGATTCAAACGGAAAGATTGAATTGTTCGTTTTTCTCGCGCCCTGTTCGAGTGTGGAACGGTAGAGAAGTAGCGTAAAGGTTGTTCGATGAACCCTATGCTAGTAATTTAATTGTGAATTGCAGAGTAATTATGTAGATGTAGATGTGGTTGTGTATGTCTCGTTAGAGGAAGGCGTGACGGCAAGCAATGTTTAGGAGTAGGACGAGGAAGACAGTAACAAACTGTGAATTTCCCGCCGCCTCCTCGCCGGCCCTAGAACCGAACCGTGGATCGACACCCGAACGACGATTGTGTAAATTCGAAACCGGTAACGGCAAGCCAAAATTAAATTGTGGTTCGATTAGATTAGAACAGTTTAGTTTTTTGTTCCATAGATCCATACTGAGGAGATCCTCGTGGATGTGGAACATGTCACTTTTTTTTTAAAAAGTGAAATAACAATACTAATAGTATGAGTATATACAATACATCATTTGTTTCTATTAAAAAATTCGTGAATGGAGTAGAAGGAATTGGCCACTAGTAAGTCTTTCAGGCTTCTTTTAAACTGATCTTTATTTGTAACTAAATTTTTTATGTTTGCTGGCAAATTATTGAAGATGAGTGTTCCTGAGTAGTGGTACCCTTTTTGAACTAAGGTAAGTGCTGTTAAGTCCTTGTGCAGATCATATTTGTTCCTGGTATTGTAGGTATGAACTGAGCTATTTGTTGGAAAAAGAGATATATTATTTAGAACAAATTTCATTAAGGAGTAAATATACTGAGAGGCAGTAGTTAGTATACCCAGTTCTTTGAAGAGGTTTCTACAGGACGTTCGTGAATTTGCTCCACAAATAATACGTATTACACGCTTTTGGACTCTGAAAACTTTTGTTTGACTTGAAGAGTTACCCCAAAATATTATACCATATGACATTATGGTGTGAAAGTAGGCAAAGTATGCAAGCTTTTTCATTTTTATGTCGCCTATGTCTGCTAACACTCGAATTGCAAATACAGATTTGTTAAGGCGTTTCTGCAGTTCTGCGGTGTGCTCCTTCCAACTGAATTTACTATCAAGTTGTAATCCCGGGAATTTAAGACTATCAACCTCTTCTATCTGCTCTTCTTCATACTTTATGCATATGCTGAGTGGAAACCTCTTACAGGTTCTGAATTGCATATAGCGAGTCTTGTCGAAGTTTAATGTCAATGAGTTGGCTTTAAACCATTTATTAATATCCATGAAAATATCATTAGCAGATCTTTCTAGAACTACACTCGACATACTATTTGTGGCAATACTTGTGTCATTTGCCAACAAAACGAACTCTGCTTCTGGCAGTGTAACTGATGAGAGATCATTAATGTACACAAGAAAAAGCAATGGCCCTAAAATGGATCCTGGTTGCTGCTGTACGTTGTAAAAATATTGTAGCCGATCTTGCTAGCTTCACGTTTTTCCGTAACGGTGCAGTCGACGAGGACGCAACTGGTACGTAGGTAGCCCTGGGCGCGCGGCACCAGCCAGGCAGCCAACTGACCATTGAGTTCGCGGAAGGCGGCGGCGACAGTCGCGGGAAGCCGCGCACGCGCAGAGCCGCACGGCTGCGCTCGGCTTCCGGCCGGCGGGGGGGCACGCACGGCTGACAGCAACCCGGCGGCCGCTACGTCACTTCGGGGAACTCCCGGCCGCCACTCATCGGCTGACCCCGCTTCACAGAACTCCTCTCCAGCCCGATCCTTGCCGCGCAGTCGGAGCCGGTGCTTGCCTCGGCGCCTGCACCGTTCTCAAGGATACCAGCTGCGGCCGTAGGAGTACATTAGAGCTTGCCAGGCACTACTGTAAATATACCACTACTACGAGAGTTGCGATAAATGTACTATAATTTCGACAGTCCCGGATCTACGACATTTCCGAACCGGGGCAAAAACTTGATAGTGGTGGGTTTGAGACAGAGCTACAAGAATGTATATAAAATCGATTTTTCAAAAATATGTACATTTTGTAGCGCTTGTCTTTCTGAAGAGTTTGATATACACTACTGGCCTTGGAAATTGCTATACCACGATGACGTGTTACAGACGCGAAATTTAACCGACAAGAAGAAGATGCTGTGATATGCAAATGATTAGCTTTTCAGAGCATTCACACAAGGCTGGCGTAGGTGGCGACACCTAAAACGTGCTGACATCAGGAAAGTTTCCAACCGATTTCTCATACACAAACAGCAGTTGACCGGCGTTACCTGGTGAAACGTTGTTGTGATGCCTCGTGTAAGGAGGAGAAATGCGTACCATCACGTTTCCGACTTTAATAAAGGTCGGATTGTAGCCTATCGCGAATGCGGTTTATCGTATCGCGACATTGCTGTTCGCGTTGGTCGAGATCCAATGACTGTTAGCAGAATATGGAATCGGTGGGTTCAGGATGGTAATACGGAACGCCGTGCTGGATCCCAACGGCCTCGTATCACTAGCAGCCGAGATGACAGGCATTTTATCCGCGTGGCTGTAATGGACGGTGCAGCAACGTCTCGATTCCTGAGTCAACAGATACGGACGTTTGCAAGACAACAATCTGCACGAACAGTTCGACGACGTTCGCAGCAGCATGAACTATCAGCTCGGAGACCATGGCTGCGGTTACCCTTGACGCTGCATCACAGACAGGAGCGCCTGCGATGGTGTACTCAGCAACGAAGCTGGCTTCACGAATGGCAAAACGTCATTTTTTCGGATGAATCCAGGTTCTGTTTACAACATCATGCCGGTCGCATCCGTGTTTGGCGACATCGCGGTGAACGCACATCGGAAGCGTGTATTCGTCATCGTCATACTGGCGTATCACCTGGCGTGATGATATGGGGTGCCATTGGTTACACGTCTCGGTCACCTCTTGTTCGCATTGATGGCACTTTGAACAGTGGACGTTCGCTACATTTAAGATGTGTTACGACCTGTGGCTCTACCCTTCATTCGATCCCTGCAAAATCCTACATTTCAGCAGGATAATGTACGACCGCATGTTGCAGGCCCTGTACGGGCCATTCCAGACACAGGCAATGTTCGACTGCTGCCCTGGCCAGCACATTCTCCAGATCTTTCACCAATTGAAAACGTCTGGTCAATAGTGGACGAGCACCTGGCTCGTCACAGTACGCCAGTCACCACTCTTGATGAACTGTGGTATTGTGTTGAAGCTGCATAGGTAGCTGTACCTGTACACGCCATCCAAGCTGTGTTTGACTCGATGCCCAGGCGTATCAAGGCCGTTATTACGGCCAGAGGTGGTTGTTCTGGGTACTAATTTCTCAGGATCTATGCACCGAAATTGCGTCAAAATGTAATCACATGTCAGTTCTAGTATAATATATTTGTCAAATGTATACCCGTTTATCATCTGCATTTCTTCTTGGTGTAGCAATTTTAATAGCCAGTAGTGTATAAAACATTTACGTTCAAGGAAATATGAGACACGTTATTTGGTCTTAAGTTTGCCAAAGTGCGGTGCCACGCCACTTCACACGGCATTCTTCTATCGCACGTCACCGTATTTCTCTCTGTGGAATTCAAACCTGTATATTTTGTAAATCAGGACAGTGGAAATTAAAATGTACTGTCGAGCCTTTCCTGCTCCCAGTCGGACAGTTAAACTTACACCCATTTTTTAAATTAAAAAAAAACCACGCAATTAATACTGGGTGGTATTACTTGTAACTGGGAGAGTAAGAGCTCTTCAGAAAATTTGCACTCTGTATTCCCTATTAACTAATAACTTTCTCTCTTGTGTAACATAAAATTACGTATAGGAAACATAAACGCACTATAGAGACAAGCTAAAAGAGTACACTTTTCTTCAATCCTTAGGTCTCAGCATTTTTTCTCTCTAGTCTTGCTGCAGATTTACATGGCGTGCCTTCTTTCCTGTAAAAGAATCAATTGCATCATCAAAGTTAGCCAAACGAAAACTCAAAATGTCATTGTCTAATACTGAAAAATCTCTTAATACGAATAATACCCAAGACTGGTGTGGTTTCTCGATCTGATTACCTCTATTTTCTCACTGTCTGCTAGATAAAACCAAACAGGCCTTTCTAATATTGCAGCAATTGTAACACGCCAAATAAGCGATACTGTTTTAGCACAAACGGTCATTTTTATCTACCTCATTTACATAAATAACACGCCAGATTGTAATTCACGAAGTACTAATACCAAATGCCTGTTAGGCCTAGTATAAGGAAAAAGTTTTATGTTAGGAAATACACTCCTGGAAATTGAAATAAGAACACCGTGAATTCATTGTCCCAGGAAGGGGAAACTTTATTGACACATTCATGGGGTCAGATACATCACATGATCACACTGACAGAACCACAGGCACATAGACACAGGCAACAGAGCATGCACAATGTCGGCACTAGTACAGTGTATATCCACCTTTCGCAGCAATGCAGGCTGCTATTCTCCCATGGAGACGATCGTAGAGATGCTGGATGTAGTCCTGTGGAACGGCTTGCCATGCCATTTCCACCTGGCGCCTCAGTTGGACCAGCGTTCGTGCTGGACGTGCAGACCGCGAGGAGCCGACGCTTCATCCAGTCCCAAACATGCTCAATGGGGGACAGATCCGGAGATGTTGCTGGCCAGGGTAGTTGACTTACACCTTCTAGAGCACGTTGGGTGGCACGGGATACATGCGGACGTGCATTGTCCTGTTGGAACAGCAAGTTCCCTTGCCGGTCTAGGAATGGTAGAACGATGGGTTCGATGACGGTTTGGATGTACCGTGCACTATTCAGTGTCCCCTCGACGATCACCAGTGGTGTACGGCCAGTGCAGGAGATCGCTCCCCACACCATGATGCCGGGTGTTGGCCCTGTGTGCCTCGGTCGTATGCAGTCCTGATTGTGGCGCTCACCTGCACGGCGCCAAACACGCATACGACCATCATTGGCACCAAGGCAGAAGCGACTCTCATCGCTGAAGACGACACGTCTCCATTCGTCCCTCCATTCACGCCTGTCGCGACACCACTGGAGGCGGGCTGCACGATGTTGGGGCGTGAGCGGAAGACGGCCTAACGGTGTGCGGGACCGTAGTCCAGCTTCATGGAGACGGTTGCGAATGGTCCTCGCTGATACCCCAGGAGCAACAGTGTCCCTAATTTGCTGGGAAGTGGCGGTGCGGTCCCCTACAGCGCTGCGTAGGATCCTACGGTCTTGGCGTGCATCCGTGCGTCGCTGCGGTCCGGTCCCAGGTCGACGGGCACGTGCACCTTCCGCCGATCACTGGCGACAACATCGATGTACTGTGGAGACCTCACGCCCCACGTGTTGGGCAATTCGGCGGTACGTCCACCCGGCCTCCCGCATGCCCACTATACGCCCTCGCTCAAAGTCCGTCAACTGCACATACGGTTCACGTCCACGCTGTCGCGGCATGCTACCAGTGTTAAAGACTGCGATGGAGCTCCGTATGCCACGGCAAAGTGGCTGACACTGACGGCGGCGGTGCACAAATGCTGCGCAGCTAGCGCCATTCGACGGCCAACACCGCGGTTCCTGGTGTGTCCGCTGTGCCGTGCGTGTGATCATTGCTTGTACAGCCCTCTCGCAGTGTCCGGAGCAAGTATGGTGGGTGTGACACACCGGTGTCAATGTGTTCTTTTTTCCATTTCCAGGAGTGTAGTTTCACACTTCAGTCAGATGCTCCATTTTCTCAAGCATGAGCTCGAGAATTATTAAGAGTACGAAATTGTCGTATTCTTACATATAATTTGTGTAATGGCCCCGTTTTTTCACCTTCCTCATTCTAAGAAACAATCTTGTCATCACTAATCCTGCGCCACGCGGGATTTGCCGAGCGGTCTTAGGCGCCACAGTCATGGACTGAGCTGCTGGTTCCGGCGGAGGATCGTGTCCTCCCTTGTTCATGGGCGTGTGTGTTTGTCCTTAGGATAATTTAGGTTAAGTAGTGTGTAAGCTTAGGGACTGATGACTTTAGCAGTTAAATCCCATAAGATTTCACACACATTTGAACATTTTTGAACTAATCCTGCAACTATTCCTGTCATTGTCAAAATTTATTCTCCGGTTAACTTCACTAACCCTGCCATAATCACCAGTTTAGTTATCCCGTTTATTCTCCGGATAGCCGTTATTACGTTTTCGTGCGCTATTCGGAGAATATAATTAAGCGGTTGCTAACCAGGGACTGTGCAACTGTCTCATAGTAGTGTAGCGTCCTAGCAAAAACTTTCAGTCAGAGTTTTATTTTCTTGGATACACTGAGATGATAACATGTAATCTTTCTTACCTGTTATTCCTGTTAGCAGTTTATTTCCGCTCTGGTAGTCTGAATCTATGGATTTCGCTAATAATTATAACAACGTTTATCATTCAGATACCCAATCAACCACATATACAAAAAGCGATTAGCATTCACCCGTTCAGGTTTGTTCGACTGGGCTTGTAAAGTTTGTTGGAACTTTTTTTTTTTTTTTTAATTTCTAGGTGCGTCGGTGATTCCCCTGGCAGAGACATGACGTACACTATGCACGCGTTCAAAAATCAACTTATGATTCCTTCACATATCATCTTAGAATGTGTTCAAAAGCCAACATGGATGCATATCAAAATCATAGGAACAATCGATAAAGCACGATAGACCAACGTGCGTTGGATGCTAGGGAATTTGGCGTCCCCATAAACTGCCACCTGGGGAAGATACCCCGGTTTGCCCCCCCCCCCCCCCCCAACCCACGCTTCCTTGGGTCCGTGGCTGAATTTCGACTGCTAACGTTCATTACGATAACAATGCCCGTCTTACCTGGGGACGGTTGGCATTAGATGAACGTTCTATTTATTGCAGGCTTTTAATTGAATAATATGAATCTCTAAAATGGACACGTGCAGCAGGTTCATTGAACGACAAAATACGCTGCTGGACCACCCAAGATGCAACAGCCTGAAGGAATAATCCAAATCAGGTAAAATTTGCAACATGTGTTTGCGACGACAAGATATGCACATGATAAGCATTCCAGTGCAGGCACACACCACGGGCACCAGTAGAGCCATCTGGAAGCGCTATGTAAAGGGGGCACGGACGGCCATGTGGACGTAATGGAACTGTTCTTTCGTGCGATTATTTTGCTTAAGCAGCTTCGTTACGCCCCGTAGAAGACAGCAATCATCTTTCGAGCACATTTCGGAGTTCGACCAAGGAAGAACAGTTCGCTATAGGGATTGCGGATTATCTTTCAGAGAAATCGGTGATCGCGTCGGACAGAACCAAATAACTGTGACCTGGGTCAGTAATCGCTGCATGCAGGAGAGGACGAAGCACCGACGGGACCTATCGCACACACCTTGTTGTACCACTGCACGTTATGTCTCCAGTTTTGGACACGATTTTTGTAACTTATTACTAAAATGTCTGAAGTATACAGTAATTATTTTTCATCAGAGACATGGTTTGGACAACATAGCTACTATCCCTTACAACTGCAATAATAATAATATCTTTTCTTATTATATAAAATAAGTGGCGCAATTGCCGTTACGTCTTCTGTGTGTCTCACTTTGGTTTTCGCTGTTCTTAGAGAAAGAGTCATTTGCGTTGAGGAGGCGTGTATGTTGTAATTGCTAATTTATGTATGAAATGTCAGCCTTGTTACTATTCAAAGTAACCTTCCGACCCCTTATGTCAACGTTTTGAACATTTAAACAATTGCTAGCAATTTATAGCTATCGCGCCGCCAGGAAACAGAACTGCGCTGGTGTGCAGCAATCGTCGACCATTACGCGGCATTTATAATTATTCCAAAATATTTCATGTCTTTTTCCACAGCAGCAGCCACAAAGCAGTTTAAAGCATTTCATTTAGTAGTAGCTTGCGTAGCAAAGACTTTATTTTATTACAGTGTCAGTATTTACAATATTTTAGATCGTCCTTAACTATGAACTAAAGAATCTTAAAATACATAAATTATTTAGGCGTTTCTTATGATAAAAGTGAACCCACCAACGAAAACTAAATAAAAAGCCAATATTTTATTCTCTTTACATATTCTTACTTCATTGGCTTGCCTACGGAAGTCTGGCCTCTACTATATGCAGGCCGGACGGCGTGACCGAGCGGTTCTAGGCGCTACAGTCTGGAACCGAGCGACCGCTACGGTCGCAGTTTCGAATCCTGCCTCGGGCATGGATGTGTGTGATGTCCTTAGGTTAGTTAGGTTTAAGTAGTTCTAAGTTCTAGGGGACTGATGACCTCAGATGTTAAATTCCATAGTGCTCAGAGCCATTTGAACCATATTATATGCAGGTTTACGTAATTTATAGGCAGGCTTGGTGTTGGAATATCAATTAAGGGGCTCCGGAACGCCCTATACTTGCAATGTTAAAATAACGCTTACAAATTACATCTTTCCTCACAAAGTATTTGAGGTAGGAAGTTGAACTTTTTACAGATTATTTATTGGAATATGGGCTACAACTTAACACAGGGATTTTACAAAATTTTAGTTCAGTTATTAAAGATGATTTTTTTTGCAATTGTCATGAAAATTCACAACATTTTTTGCAATTTTTTATTTATATATTCAAAAATATACAGTTTTTTGGAAAAAGGCTGTGTTAAATTATGCAGAAGGTACTGTGTAACATTTACTGAAAGTTTGAAACAAATATGATTGGAAGATCCTTAGAAAACATGTAATTAGTATGAGAAAATAAAAGTTTTGGGAATCGAGCGACAAAGATTGGATTAACTTTTTAGTGCATTCCAGGTCCATAGGATAGATTATCTTCATCCTCTGCAAACTCCTCCTCCAGCTTCCTCTTGTTCCTCCTCCTGTTTACTCTTGCTTGTACTTCTAGACTCTTTACAGCCCTGTCTGCAGCCCGAAGGCGTTCCTTGTCTAAAGCAAGCATCGCTCGTTGTTGTGTTCGTAGATTTTGCTACCATTTTCTTCAGTTGCAGTTACTGCAACACTGTTCCAAAAGGTGGTCATGTATGAACACTTATCACATTTCAGTTGTATTTCACTAGCAAGTCCAACGTGCTTTATTATGGAGAGTTCCAGACCAACTTCACTACAATGAATACATCTTACACAGTTTGAAAAAATTCCTTTGAGAACCGACATATCAAATATTTCATTCACATCCGATTCGCCCATAAAACATTCATAGTTTTCACTCATTGAACCAAGCTTGTTCTGTGAAGTATTTTCTTTCCCACTTTGACTGCTATGGGCAGGTGTACTTGAGAGGTTAGGTTCACTCACTTGGTTATCGTCTTTATTGTTTACAGTAATAACACATACCTTTGGCTTTCCAACATTTCTCCGTTTCTTAAAAGCCTTCAGAGGATTTCTAATAGCTTTACTTTTACTCATTATTATACTTCAACAAAACAGAGACTCAAGAAACAGAATTAATTACGAATATTTTCGAGATAACGACAGAGTAAATAAACATGAAACAATCGACAATCACACCAGCGATATATATTGAACCATCACAGGTTAGCCACAACACATACTTTATCTCACATCACTAAAATGTACCTGATGAACACGGACGTTAATAATAACACCATTTGACAGCAGTTTAACAGCGCCACAGTGGGTCACGCCCATGTAGAACACATTTCAAAAAAAATTTAAAAATAGTTGTAGTCTTCGGAATTGAATAAATTATATATCTATTAAAAGGTAATAGTCTGCAGATTCAGAAAACGCAAAAAGTAAAAATTGAACTTTTCATGATTTTGAGCCTTTCCGGAGCCCCTTAACGGAATTAACGGGCAGCAAGAATAAAAACGAAATAACGCGATGACAGACATAATGTGCGCATGGGAGTGATGGATCGCTGTGTCAAGTCACGAACCATATCACAACAAATTCGGTCTGTTGCGCAACAGCAGTGTCCGCGCGTACCATTCGACGTCGTTGGCACCAGTGTGAACCGTCCTAAGCCGTCCATTGCTGCGTTCACCACTGAGTCAACGCCACAGGCGTTTCCGCCGGCAATGGTGCCATGAATGACGGACATGGACGACCAAATAGAACAACATTGTTTTTACCGACGAATCCCGAATCTGCCTGCGCCACCGCGATGATCGGATTAGTCTGGAGCCACTTTGGCGAGGGACTGTTGAGATGTTAGCTTCTGCATCGCCGTACTAGTCCTGCACCCGGTATTATGGTCTCGGGTGGTATTGGATTGTGTGTGTGTGTGTGTGTGTGTGTGTGTGTGTGTGTGAAATCTTATGGGACTTAACTGCTAAGGTCATCAGTCTCTAAGCTTACACACTACTTAACCTAAATTATCTTAAGGACAAACACACACACCCATGCCCGAGGGAGGACTCGAACCTCCGCCGGGACCCAGCCGTACAGTCCATGACTGCAGCGCCTTAGATCGCTGTATTGGATTCCATCCCTGCAACCCCCTAGTAAGCACTGCCGGTTCTATAACCAACCAGCGTTACATCTCTGTGATGTCGAAGCCTTGCGTCTTCCCGTACCTTCGGAGCTTGCAGACGACCACACTACAGTAGGATAATGCCGCGACCACACGTGGCATGCAGTGTTCAATACTTCTTCGTCGTCCATCGGCTTGCATTGCTGCCTTGGGCACGCTGTGCTCCCGATCTCTCGCCTATCGAAAACGTCTTGTCGATGACAGCAGAACGAATGGCCTGGGATACACCAACTGTTTCTACACTACATCAACTTTGGTAGTATGCGGAAGCGGCATAGACTGCTGTAACCCAACAACACATCCAGAGCCTCTATGATTTAATGCCGAGGCTTGTAGCAGCGGTTATAGCCAGTAAGTGCGGCAACACTCTATACTGATTTCATCATCTTCCTCGCTTTACACGCGGCTGTATTTTCAGTCATGTGATTTTAGTACAACGCGTTATCTCCCAAATCAGTCTGGCTGTGGTCTCTCCGGTCCTTCTTGGTGTCGCATTGTGGATGGCCATCAGTGTAAAATGGTCTGAATAACAACTCTAAGATTCTAGCCTCCCAGATAAGATTACGAAAACTTGCGCTTTGTATTTTAAGTTAATGTTTGGATTATAATTGCCTTCTTTTCTTGATTAGTTCATTGATGACAATATGCAAATGATTCACACACATATGGTTAATATCACAATATCTGTTTCTTTCATTCACTCGAAATTTACATCAACTTAGGATGCATTCTGACAAATTAAACCTCTGCTATGAAATATTTTTTCAAAATATATTTTAACCGATCGACTCGATAAGCTCTAATGCTGAAGTAATGCCTTAGCAAAATCTGTTGCACAAGTGAAAATATGAAAATCGGGATTGCGTCGTATTTTCTAATAGTCAGCACGTAGAACGAAAATGGCTACTGCGATTTTTGATCGAATCGATGGAATCAAACTCGACCGACAATAAAAGATATGGAAACGCGGGGAAAAGACTCGAAATAAAATGACATGTTACAGGAGGACAATGATGACCTGCTCACATGTGTCCCTCCACGTCGTAGCTATTACTTGATAAATATTGTTTTGTCTCTGTTGAATTATTCATTTCTGGGAGAAGGGGCGGGCGGGTGGATGGGGGTTGGGTGGTGGTGGGGGGGGGGGAGTGACTAGAGGCTTAAGGGGCGATGTGGGAGGTGGGGGATGAAGGAAGGAGGGGGGGGGGGGAAGAGTGATTGCTCTGATGCGACCTGCCTCGATTTGATATTCTATGACAATCTCTTCATCTCACAGTAGCACCTGCAGCCAATGTCCTCCATTATTAAATGTACGTATTCTAATAGCCATCTTCCCATACTGTTTCTGCCCACTAAGGCTCGTACCATGGAGGCTAATAGTGTGGCTTCGACTGTTCAGCGGAGCTGTTAGCCCAGTCTTTCAGCCCACTGTCTCGAGGTGCTGTGAGCTGTATTATTATGCATAATCTTTGCCTGGACACCAACCAGACTGTGATTTTTTACAACGGAGCTTAAGTCCCGGTACTTGCTACGGCTTTTGATGCGTATTTGTCACTCATACGTATATATTTCAGAGCGCGCACTGTTATTGCATGAAACACAAAGTCGCTAACTGTTATCCAGCTGTGATGGATGCTGTGGCCGCCAAGATCCAAACAAATTGAGTGTCAGATCCCAAACCTTCCTTGAATGAAAACCTCTGATACAGTTATTAGGTTTTCCGACATCTTCATCTCATTAATTTCCCTGTCCCAGAAACCTCGCATCTGTACTACGATACTGATCTCGTCATATTTCATTCGACGATTACAGTCGCGGCAGTGCTCACGACAACTGATGTGCCTGGTAGGTTTAGTAGTGTATGCTCGTGTCTGTTGCTGATTTTCCTTGCAAATAGTGACGACTGTTATCATATCGTGCCCCACACTACACACGCCAAATTCGCATGGAATGCGGTGCACACCTAGCATTCAGAGACTTAAGACGTTCTTAACATGGCTAACAAGACTTGTTACCCCTGTTGACGGAAGCGAAATACATTTGATGCCATCTTTTCCTACGAGTCAACCGATCATTGAGGGTATTGGGCCAGCACAAGATGGATAAGCAATTCTTGGCTTTTAGTTTTTGTTTTACAGTCTCAGACTCTTTCGTAGTCGTCGTTGATACCGACTGCAGCGCCTGCTCCATTTGTCGACCTGAGCACCCATTTCTTCATAACACTATCCGTAGGTGGTTTAATTCTTAGGCGAAGCTCTCCATATCTGAAAGCGTTCGCCGTCTATGGACCAGACTGCTTAACATGGAATTTCTTTGTCACTTATGGTGACGGCTCGACGTGTGGAGATAGTTGTCAAGTGGGTTTCTATGCAGACTATGCCCAAGGATCCATCCGTTCTTCGCCGGCCGCGGTGGCCGTGCGGTTCTAGGCACTTCAGTCCGGAACCGCGTGACTGCTACGGTTGCAGGTTCGAATCCTGCCTCGGGCATGGATGTGTGTGATGTCCTTAGGTTAGTTAGGTTTAAGTAGTTCTAAGTTCTAGAGGACTGATGACCTCAGATGTTGAGTCCCATAGTGCTCAGAGCCATTTGAACCATTTGACATCCGTTCTTCTCTCAAACAATACGTCGAGGAAAGGTAACTGGTCTTCATTTTCACATTTAGGAACACTTCAGAATTTTTCGTCTCTTGTGGCTACACCAAAAGCGTATCGCAAAAATATCGATAGAAACACACTGACTTGAACTTGGCGAATTCTAGTTCGTATGCTGCACAATGTTCCATGGACAAAGATGTTCGTAAATTAGGATTGTTTTGCATAGCTTATTTAGTAATAAATCGATGCTTGTGATTGAGAGTTACTGTAATTAAGTGACATATCGTGTCACATTAGATATCTCTTTTAACAGTAGGGTACATTGTCTGCATTTACCGTAAATTAGCGCTACTGTCGAATTTTCTTAGTGCACTTAACCTGAAAAACGTTTCAGAGAAACAGTAAAACTTGTGCCAAGTTTTCTATTGTCGCCGGCCGCTGTGGTCGAACGGTTATAGGAGCTTCAGTCCGGAACGGCGCTGCTGCTACGGCCGTAGGTTCAAATCCTGCCTCGGGCATGGACGTGTGTGATGTCCTTAGGTTAGTTAGGTTTAATTAGTTCTAAGTCTAGAGGACTGATGACCTCAGATGTTCAGTCCCATAGTGCTTACAGCCATTTGAACCATTTTTCTATTGTTGTAGTAGATATCTCATTTTTGGCTGTAATTCACTTTAGTTCCAAAAGGATACTGGTAATTCTCATAGCACACCAGACTCATAGAGTAAAAGAGAATCAACAAGTTTAGTATAAAGTTCTTTGTTTACTATTCGTTAAACGCTGCACCAGGCGTAACTTATTTATTAAGTGTTCTGTAAAACATTTCACCAGGCATAATTCAGCCCCACTGTGATTGCTGATTGTAGGCAGGGGATGAGTTGGTTGCTATCTGCGAGCAGCTGGGAATTGCCGTGACTGCTCTCAAGCAATTACAAGCCGCTGCCAGTGGGTGCGTTGGCACTGCTACCGTGAGTTTTGTACCAGAGATACGATAGATAAAGGGTGACAATTACTGAATTATATGAAATAAAATGGTCATAACTTCCGAACGGTTTGCGTTAAGGCGTTAAAACTCCACGGTTGGCCGCGGGGCATCCTGGGAATTAGTATGAGCATGCGCACGACGAAGCCAACTTTCAATTGGCTTCGTAACAAGCAAAATTTGCGCATTTGCGGGACTGAGAATCCGTATTTCGTGATGGAGAAGTCTCTTCATCGTCAATGTGGTGTGCAGTGTCCAGTCACGGAATAATCGGTGCGATATTCCTTGATGGCACGGTGACTACCACATGGTACGTGAAGGTTTTGGAAGATGTTTTCATCTCCATCATCCAAAGTGACCCTAATTCTGACAAGATGTGGTTCATGCACGACGGAGCTCGACCCATCGAAGCAGGAGAGTGTTTAATGTCACTTTGGGAACCGCATCCTAGCTCTGGAGTACACAGAGGCCACTGACATGGACCTCGGTTGGCCGCCATATTCTCTGGATCTGAACGCACGCGACTCCTTTTTATGGGGCTATATTAAAGACAAGGCGTACAGCTATAAAACCAAAGTCATTGCTGAGCTGAAATCAACCATTCAAGAGGTCATCAACAGCATAAATGCTCCGATACTTCAGCGGGTCTTGCAGAATTTTGCTATTCGTCTGCGCCACATCATTGCCAATGATGCCAGGAATAGCGAACATACACTATGTGATCAAAGGTATCCGGACACCCCCAAAACATACATTTTTCACATTAGATGTATTTTTCTGCCACCTACTGTCAGGTACTCCATATCAGCGACCTCAGAAGTCATTAGACATCGTGAGAGAGCAGAATGGGGCGCTCCGCAGGACTCACGGACTTCGAATGTGGTCAGATGATTGGGTGTCACTTGTGTCATACGTCTGTAAGCGAGATTTCCACACTTCTAAACATCCCTAGGTCGACTGTTTCCGATGTGATAGTGAAGTGGAAACGTGAAGGGACACGTACAGCACAAAAGCGTACAGGCCTACCTCGTCTGTTGACTCACAGAGACTGCCGACATTTGAAGAGGGTGGTAATGTGGAATAGGCAGACATGTGTCCAGACAATTACACAGGAATTCCAAACTGCATCAAGATCCACTGCAAGTACTATGACAGCTATGCGGGAGGTGAGAAAACTTGGATTGCTTGGTCGAATGGCTGCTTGTAAGCCACACATCACGCCGGTAAATGCCAAACGACGCCTCCCTTGGTGCAAGGAGCGTAAACATTGGACGTTCGAATAGTGGAAAAACGTTGTGTGGAGTGATGAATCACGGTACACAATGTGGCGATTCTTTAGCAGGGTGTGGGTGTGGCGAATGCCCAGTGTACGTCATCTACCAGCCTGTGTAGTGACAAGAATAAAATTCGGAGGCGCTGGTGTTACGGTGTGGTCGTGTTTTTCTTGGAGGGGGCTTGCACCCCTTGTTGTTTTGCGTGGCTCTATCACAGCACAGGCCTAAATTGATGTTTTAAGTACCTTGTTGCGTCCCACTGTTGAAGAGCAATTCCGGGATGGCGATTGCATCTTTCAACACGACCGAGCACCTGTTCATAATGCACGGCCTGTGGCGGAGTGGTTACATGACAATAACATCCCTGTAATGGACTAGCCTGTACAGAGTCCTGACCTGAATACTATAGAACACCTTTGAAATGTTTTGGAACGCCGACTTCGTGCCAGGCCTCACAGACCGACATTGATACCTCTCATCAGTGCAGCACTCCGTGAAGAATAGGCTGCCATTGCCCAAGAGACCTTCCAGCACCTGATTGCACGTATGCCTGCGAGAGTGGAAGCTGTTATCAAGGCTAAGGGTGGGCCAACACCATATTGAATTCCAGCATTACCGATGGAGGGCGCCACGAAGTTGTAAGTCATTTTCTGCCAGGTGTCCGGATACTTTTGATCACATAGTGTATCATAACCTAAATCCGAATACCTTTAGTGAAGTTTACGTGTTGAATAAAGAGTATGCGCACTGTAGTTTGTAACTAATTTACGTTTTTTTCATATAGTTCAATAAATGTCGCCCTGTATCTCAAGCACTATCTTCTCCTTTGGATTGTGTCTCTAACGCAAGATATACAGGACCCGTCATGACTCGTCCACTTGACTAAGAATGGCTATCGGTGGTGGATCTAGGCGTCTTGTACAGGGGAGATGGAAAACAGGGAGAATTCAGGATGTTGCACCTATCCAACTAACCAACACGTTCGTGGTGCTTGCCTTCCAATGGAACCTAAAGCGAACCAGTGAGTCTTGCTACCTGCTGTGACCTGTATCAAGGGACGCGAATGCATATGGATGGGGGTCTATACTTCGTTGGCAGTTCAAACATACGGTGAATAATGGTAGCCACTAGGGAAATGGCAGCAAGGATGTGAAGGAACACCAGGTACACTGAATGTGTACGCCTAGGCGCTTCATTCAGTGTGCTAAAGAGGCTATTCCGGCAGCCACTGAGGAACTGGGTGCAACCAGCTGCAGATTGTGGTGCACGTTGGAACAAACAATGTCTGTCTTCTGGGCTAAGAGGCCATACTTGAATCTTTCCAGCGACCAGCAGGGATGGTTGAGTATATCAGCCTTGCTCAGAGAGTCTCAACGAAGCTCACAATTTGCAGAATTGTCCCCAGAACAGATCGTAACCACCCGGTTCTGAGTCAAGTGGAAGGACTGAAACAGAGATTCGCAAGTTTTGTGACAAGCTAGGCTGAGACTTTCTAGCGCCGTAGTGTTGAGAAATGTAGGGTCCCTCTAAATGGGCCAGGTATGCACTACACATCAGAAGCAGCTAACCAGGCAGCTGACTCTTTCTTTTCTTTTTCTTTTTTTTTAGATTAGGCGACTCTTCATCCAAACCAGATAACGGCAGCTGTAGTAAACTCAGAATTATCAGTGTAAGATCCAAACTAATGCTCCCCGCACGTGAGATTATTAAAATCCTAGTGGTTAAACGCCAAAGCATTCGCAACAAAGTGCCAGAGTTCGAAGCATTCTTAAGAAACACTGAAGGTCACTTAATACTAAGCACAGGAAGTTGAGTGAAACCTGAAGTTGACAGTAGTGAGATCTTTCGGGAAAATTTAAGCGTGAACAGAAAGGATAGAGAAGTGAAAAATGGAAGTGATGTTTTTGTCGCAGTAGACGAGAAACTCAAATCCACTGGGAAAGAAATTGTAGAAACTTGTGAGATTGTTTGAAAAAGACTCAGTACATAAAATTATAACATTATTCTTTTGTCAAAATGGCTCTAAGCACTATGCGACTTAACTTCTGAGGTCATCAGTCGCCTAGAACTTAGAACTAATTAAACCTAACTAATCTACGGACATCACACACATCCATGCCCGAGGCAGCATTCGAACCTGCGACCGTAGCGGTCGCTCGGCTCCAGACTGTAGCGCCTAGAACCGCACGGCCACTCCGGCCGGCGTATTCTTTTGTCGACCACCAGACTTACCTCATGATGTAATTGAAAACTTTAGAGAAAACCTCAGCTCGCTTGTACGTAAATCCTTTAATCTTACTGTAATCATTGGTGGAGATTTCAGACATCCAGCAATCAAGTGGGATAGTTATAGTTTTTTAGTGGTGGGTCTGACAAGACGTACTGTGAAACGTTATAAAATGCCTTCTCTTAAAACTACATGGAACGCCAGTTCGGAACCTCACTTTTCATGGAAATACACTGCGGTAAAAAATTAATACATCTGGAAATACGACGTCGATTTTGATCCGATGACTCGCCCGCAAAAGATAGCGTAGTTGCATAGCTAACACAGCGCCACCTGGGTCTACCGTGTGATAAGGAATGCTCACAGCCACATTGTGCTGCAAAGGTGTGAAGCAAGCAGCAAACATGCCACATAGCGAATTCGTGCTACCTACAGCCAACCGAGAGAGTTTGAAGGGGGTCAAATTGTGGCCTGATTGCCCTTTCGCAGAACTGCCACAGAAGTTGGCCGTGCTTCATTAGTGGTGGAGTGATGCTGACGTCAGTGGTCACGTGAACATTCTGACGCCCGTAGACGAGGTTCTGGACGTCCCTGCAGCACAGAAGCCCACCAGAACAGTAAGGGCAGCAGTGGCACGCGAAGTGATGGTCGTTTGCGAGTGCGACGGAGACCTGGTGAGTGCTGTCTGGTAGAGGGCATTCGTCCGAGACATACTACCCCCAGCAAGATTTTCTAACAGAATAGATACGTCTAACTACCTAAAAGAAGAAGATTGCAGCACTGCATTGATACCAATGGTCATCACTTCGAACACCTTCTGTAAATGGACGTTCATGCCACCTTTTTGACCTACGTTCACCTTCAAAGACCTTACTGTTACACATCATTGGATTCGTCTCGATACCTGCTATCAGAAAATAAGTACCAAACTATAGTATCCCCTAAAAAAAGTTGACCTTCATATCCCTGAAGCGACCCCACCTAGCAAACAAAAAACCGATGTCGTATTATGGCCCCCATTGTCCCATGCAACTTTTGTCCCACAAACTTTTCAGCTCCTTCATACTTTTAGAGTTATTCTTGGTGTCAATAGTTAGTGACTCGCCATGTAGTATATGGTACTTGCAAAGTGGTGGATGGGTGTTTTAGCGATGATACAGAAATTGGGAAACATTCTGCTTTGTCACTGGCTAGCGCTGAAATTACGGAACAACAGGTAAAATTGCTACCGTTGATCATGCTATCAAATGCAGTGCATATTACAATACATTGTTCCATATAAATGGTGTCTTTCCCATCCCATCCATCCTCTGGTACACTGTTGATTACCACATAATTATTGATTGACACCACTTGGTTGAAATGGAGTGAGACTTGGCAGAACATTGGATAGCTGCTGCTTGTCACTGTGGATCATGGGATTAAATGTGTAGGTCATCACCTTCGGAAAGTTGTTTGGAAACATGCCTCAATGCTGCAGACTCGCCCTGTTTCCATCTGTCGTGATGCCTGCACTTTTTTTCGCTAATACGACAACAGAACCTCCTTTTATTTCTATGACCTCATGCATGTTGTGAACAGCACCTACCGATGGGGGTCAACGCTGGAACAGTAACCATGTACATGATTGCAATATGAGGAAACAATGCTACCTTGTCGCTGTGGAAGATGATATTAACTGTACAGATAATCTCCTTAAGGTAGCTGTTGGAGACGCTCTACAGTGCTGCAGACTCTTCTAGTTTCCGTATGTTACGATGCCTTCCTCATTTTTATCAATGAGAAACATAGTCTCTGTGTCATTTCCACCAATCTGTGTGTTGTGGGAGCTGTGTAGTTTACACCATGTGCTGTACAGCTTTCTGTGAGAGCCAAAGGATCGATACATGTTAATATCGGTTTAGCACCTGACACAGACCTCATAATCGTGGTACAAAAAAGTGTGCGGCAATGTACGAAGCTGTAGTTGTACTCTGCTTGGATGGGCTACAGCAAAAAAAAAAGTATTAAACTGCTTACAAAGGGACAAACGGGAATCCTCTCTTGAGATTGATAGTCTCTTGGATATGGTCTTCCTCCAGAACAGTCAACAAAACTTTGCCCAGATCTGTGTAAGTGACTTCGATCACTGGCCTCCAACTCCAATTAAGCAATACGTGTATATGTAATATCCTCGATGTCAACACTCAGATGGTGACAGAGACAGAGACAAATGGTAAAATCTTATGTTGTTGTGATCTTCAGTCCTGAGACTGGTTTGATGCAGCTCTCCATGCTACTCTATCCTGTGCAAGCTTCTTCATCTCCCAGTACCTACTGCAACCTACATCCTTCTGAATCTGCTTGGTGTATTCATCTCCTGGTCTCCCTCTACGATTTTTACCCCCCACGCTGCCTCCAATGCTAAATTGGTGATCCCTTGTTGCCTCAGAACATGTCCTACCAATCGATCCCATCTTCTAGTCAAGTTGTGCCACAAACTCCTCTTCTCCCCAATTCTATTCAATACCTCCTCATTAGTTATGTGATCTACCCATCTAATCTTCAGCATTCCTCTGTATCACCACATTTCGAAAGCTTCTATTCTCTTCTTGTCCAAACTATTTATCGTCCATGTTTCACTTCAATACATGGCTACACTCCATACAAATACTTTCAGAAATGATTTCCTGACACTTAAATCTATACTCGATGTTAAAAAATTTCTCTTCTTCAGAAACGTCTTCCTCGCTATTGCCAATCTACACTTTATATCCTCTCCATTTCGACCATCATCAGTTATTTTACTTCCCAAATAGCAAAACTCATTTACTACTTTAAGTGTTTCATTTCCTAATCCAATTCCCTCAGCATCACCCGACTTAATTCGACTACATTCCATTATCCTCGTTTTACTTTTGTTGATGTTCATCTTATATCCTCCTTTCAAGACACTATCCATTCCTTTCAACTGCTCTTCCAAGTCCTTTGCTGTCTCTGACAGAATTACAATGTCATCGGCGAACTTCAAGGTTTTTATTTCTTCTCCATGGATTTTAATACCTACTCCGAATTTTTCTTTTGTTTCCTTCACTGCTTGCTCAATATACAGATTGAATAACATCGGGGAGAGGCTACAACCCTGTCTCACTCCCTTCCCAACCACTGGTTCCCTTTCATGTCCATCGACTCTTATAACTGCCATTTGGTTTCTGTACAAATTGTAAACAGCCTTTCGCTCTCTGTATTTTACCCCTGCCACCTTCAGAAT
This sequence comes from Schistocerca americana, assembly GCF_021461395.2. Lineage (NCBI taxonomy): Eukaryota > Metazoa > Arthropoda > Insecta > Orthoptera > Acrididae > Schistocerca > Schistocerca americana. Next base: position 713,395,570 of record NC_060122.1, on the reverse strand, counting down.
CTGAAAGAGAGTATTCCAGTCAACATTATCAAAAGCTTTCTCTAAGTCTACAAATGCTAGAAACGTAGGTTTGCCTTTACTTAATCTAGCTTCCAAGATAAGTCGTAGCGTCAGTATTGCCTCACGTGTTCCAACATTTCTACGGAATCCAAACTGATCTTCCCCAAGGTCGGCTTCTACTAGTTTTTCCATTCGTCTGTAAAGAATTCGCGTTAGTATTTTGCAGCCGTGACTTATTAAACTGATAGTTCTGTAATTTTCACATCTGTCAACACCTTCTTTCTTTGGGATTGGAATTATTATATTCTTCTTGAAGTCTGAGGGTATTTCGCCTGTCTCATACATCTTGCTCACCAGATGGTAGAGCTTTGTCAGGACTGGCTCTCCCAAGGATGTCAGTAGTTCTAATGGAATGTTATCTACTCCCGGGGCCTTGTTTCGACCCATGTCTTTCAGTGCTCTGTCAAACTCTTAACGCAGTATCATATCTCCCATTTCATCTTCATCTACATCCTCTTCCATTTCCATAATATTGTCCTCAAGTACACCGCCCTTGTATAGACCCTCTGTATATTCCTTCCACCTTTCTGCTTTCCCTTCTTTGCTTAGAGCTGGGTTTCCATCTGAGCTTATGATATTCATACAAGTGGTTCTCTTTTCTCCAAATGTCTCTTTAATTTTCCTGTAGGCTGTATCTATCTTACCCCTAGTGAGATAAGCCTCTACATCCTTACATTTGTTCTCTAGCCATGCCTGGTTAGCCATTTTGCACTTCCTGTCGATCTCATTTTTGAGACGTTTGTATTCCTTTTTGCCTGTTTCATTTACTGCATTTTTATATTTTCTCCTTTCATCAATAAAATTCAATATCTCTTCTGTTACCCAAGGATTTCTATTAGCCCTCATCTTTTTACCCACTTGATCCTCTGCTGCCTTCACTACTTCATCCCTCAAAGCTACCCATTCTTCTTCTACTGTATTTCATTCCCTCATTCCTGTCAATTGTTCCCTTATGCTCTCCCTGAAACTCTGTACAACCTCTGGTTTATTCAGTTTATCCAGGTCCCATCTCCTTAAATTCCCACCTTTTTGCAGTTTCTTCAGTTTTAATCTACAGTTCATAACCAATAGATTGTGGTCAGAGTCCACATCTGCTCCTGGAAATGTCTTACAATTTAAAACCTGGTTCCTAAATCACTGTCTTACCATTATATAATCTATCTGAAACCTGTCAGTATATCCAAGCTTCTTCCATGTATACAACCTTCTTTTATGATTCTTGAACCAAGTGTTAGCTATGATTAAGTTGTGCTCTGTGCAAAATTCTACGAGGCGGCTTCCTCTTTCATTTCTTACCCCCAATCCATATTCACCTACTACGTTTCCTTCTCTCCCTTTTCCTACTACCGAAATCCAGTCACCCATGACTATTAAATTTTTGTCTCCCGTCACTACCTGAATAATTTCTTTTATCTCATCATATATTTCATCAATTTCTTCATCATCTGCAGAGCTAGTTGGCATATAAACTTGTACTACTGTAGTAGGCGTGGGCTTCGTGTCTATCTTGGCCACAATAATGCGTTCACTATGCTGTTTGTAGTAGCTTACCCGCACTCCTATTTTTTTTTCTTTATTAAACCTACTCCTGCATTACCACTATTTGACTTTGTATTTATAACCGTGTTTTCGCCTGACCAAAAGTCTTGTTCCTCCTGCCACCGAACTTCACTAATTTCTACTATATCTAACTTTAACCTATCCATTTCCCTTTTTAAATTTTCTAACCTACCTGCCCGATTAAGGGATCTGACATTCCACGCTCCTATCCATAGAATGCCAGTTTTCTTTCTCCTGATAACGACGTCCTCTTGAGTAGCCCCGCCCGGAGATCCGAATTGGGGGACTATTTTACCTCCGGAATATTTTACCCAAGAGGACGCCATCATCATTAACCATACAGTAAAGCTGCATGCCCTTGGGAAAAATTACGGCTGTAGTTTCCCCTTGCTTTCATCCGTTCTCAGTACCAGCACAGCAAGGCCGTTTTGGTTAGTGTTACAAGGTCAGATCAGTCAATCATCCAGACTGTTGCCCCTGCAAATACTGAAAAGGCTGCTGCTCCTCTTCAGGAACCACACATTTGTCTGGCCTCTCAACAGATACCCCTCCGTTGTGGTTGCACCTACGGTACGGCTATCTAAATCTCTGAGGCATGCAAGCCTCCCCGCCAACGGCAAGGTCCATGGTTGGGGGTGGGGGGGGGGTAAAATCTTGTAGGAGGTTGTATTACATGGAGTGGTATAAATGTTTTAAGTTTGGCTGCATATAGTTCTCTCAAAACTACGCCGGTTTTGCCTATAAAACTACTATAAATCTGATGTATTTGTTATCATGCAATCATGACTGTTTTTGTTATTATTGTCACGATTGCATGGTTAAAAATAGGTACCACAAGTCCTGCGTTATTTCATACTTCATAAACTCTAATTATAAAGTACACACCACTCGTGTTATAGCTCACTGTAGAACTGGAAATGATAGTGTTCTTCCCGACATGTGACCTGGATTATGTGAAACAGGCTGTGATGATCAAATTGCTTACAAAACTAGATACAAGAATTTGCTACTATTGTGAATGATTGTCTGTTGTATGACAGAAATTTTACAGACAGGTCGGTAGAGGTGAGTTATGGATCAAAAATGTCAAAGGAAAGCACGCAGATTGTATTTGATTTCAATGTATTGGAAGAGAGAGACACTGTAAAATCTTATTGGAGGTTCTATTACAAGACAGGCACTCACGATTTGTTTCGTAAACGCCAGTGTGATACAGCATTGCATTGGTAAAATGGGACCTGTCATAGTGTAAAAAACAGCAATGTCCTCTTGAATTATAGCTTGTTGTTCCCAAACATAAAAGATTGTGTTTTTTTCCGACATGTGAGCGGATAGCGTGAAAGGCTGTATTCTGTAATCTTATTTCACATCTCTGAAATGTTTGTAATACACACGCGCTTGATAGTTTATTTACAGACACTGATTGAACACGAGAGATGCTCTCAGATCATGTAATTCGTCCCTCAAGCTGAAGGACATTGCTTAACATAGCTGTCTTTTTTTTCTTTGGAGTTTAAATTCTTGCATTTTCTATACTCTGATGACAGTTTTGAAATAATGGGACATTCTGTAGTGATCGGTAGTTTTCCCTGATTTTACGCAGGGTGGACATGTATAGGCCTCTGCTAGCTGGTCATCTGTAATTGGTGGGGAGCAAAATAATGAGATTGGCATTGTATCCTGCTACTGAACGTAAAAACTATAACGATTGTGAACATAAAACTAAATGGAAATGGACTGCTCCTATTTTCGTGGAAAGAGGACTTTTATTATCATTGCCATTGTATTTTCCTTTTTAACATATGCTTGAGTATAAGAGAAGTGTTGGCAAGTGTTCTCCATCCCATAACGGTGGGCGTTTGTGGCTTCAGTGTGGAGGACACTTCAGTGCAGTGTGTGCGAGATTGCCAATACAGCTGCACCCTGCCCAGGGGCGGCATGTGGAGCGGGGCAGTGCTGCTACATTTTAGCTGACCAGACAAGGTGCAGTTGGGGCAGCCCTCATTTATCTCATATTGTTTAGTTGGCTTTGCATTCTTTTGTGTTGGCGAAGGGCCAATGCTTGGACTGTCACCTCAAGGCAGACCAGGTGTGGTCATCAACCCTGGGGTGATGGCGGTAGGTCATGGAAAAACCGTGTGGCGGGAGGTAACATTTCACCATTTGAAAAATCCATGGCTCCACTGTAGATGGAGGGAGGGAGGTAGGAGTGCCTATAATTTCACTCATTCCTGGCCTTACAACGAGGAGAACGCACATTCAACTGCTACCCCTCTCTCCTGTTGCAGTCTTCTGGGATGACGATTTTCTCCAGTACATGTGTTGCATTATGACCTGTTGATTACGAGTGATGTTTTTTTCCACAGCAATTTCGATGTTTGATTAGAACAGTAAAGCATTTTAGGCACTCCTTGTGTAGCACCATGCATATAGCTGTGTAATTATGACCGATCTACATGATTAATTACATAATTATGACCGATTTTTACTTCAGTTTACCAACCAAAATAAATAAAGCACACTAACCTAACCCTCATCTCCTGCATCTGAACTGTTCCCATGTGTTGGGGAGCGCACTTGGACTTTCCATCTAGAAGGAGCAGGGTTCGAGTCCTGAAAGGGCATCTGCCATTTTTAACTTTCTGCCAATGTCCAGGTGGGGGTGGGGTGGGACGTCAGCACACCCCTGGGACAAAAACATTCCCGCTAAAATTCGAAATTCTCACCAAAAGGGCTGGTGTGTGTGTGTGTGTGGGGGGGGGGGGGGGGGGGGAGGGGAGTGGCAGGGACCCAAGTGCCAGCTGAGAAAAACACATGTTGTCATCTGGGGCTGTGGGGGGAGGGGTGGTAGTGGTCATGGTCAAAATTGCACCAGCACTGCCATGTCCCTACTACTTACGAGTACAGTTTCTGATGCAGGAACGATGACATTTGAAAGTTTGGGTCTGGTCGTGAGATGTGCTTGGATAGCCAAGGCGGTTAAGGCGACTGCTCCTGTAAAGCAGGGCAACTGCAAACTCAGTTTATGTGAATCTGATTTTAGTTTAGATTTGTCGTCGAGAATATAGCGAGAAATCTATTTGCTAAAAAATTATGGCTACGTATTATCAACATGTGGCGGACTGAACACTATACACCCTTTTATTCCATAGGGTATCAAGAAAAAAAGCATCATAAACTGTTCCTGCAAATATTGTAGTGTTATTTCGTATATCTTAAGAAAGTGATGCATGTATCTGATACACTTAGACAGATCTTTATTAAAGAAATTACTTCCAGCTACCTGCAGCACGGTTTGGACGAAAATATGGAAACACTACGAGAAATACATGCTTGAACATAAAAACATACGACAGTCTCCTACAGTATTTTCGATTCGTCTGCAAACTTACTGGGGTCGGGTCGTTGCTAAGTTACCGATTGACTTAAGACGGTGTAATATGTTTATTTGTGGTGATCCACTAGCAAATGTGATTGACAAGAGCCCCACGTTCCCAGAGGTTTTTGCTTTTGATAAAATCAATCATTAGCAAAAAACATTTTGTTTATGTTAGGCATTTTGATCATACAGTTACGCTAAATGCATTCCAAGCATGAGCAGATATAAGGACGAAGGGTGAATTACGTCGGTTACGTTTCTTTAAGCTGCCATCCGAACACTGTCAGTCAATAATTCGTGTGTGGAATCACAATCGTCGAAAACGTTAGTGACATATTCACGTTTTCTTTGTAGTACATTTTTACTTTACTGTGCAAGGATGCAATATATTTGTCAAGTTACGATATATGTATCATTTTAATACAGTATACTTCTCTAAATTTTCTCTCTAGGTGGCAGCTGTTCCATTACAGGCGTTGTGCATAAGGGGAGGGGGTCTTACTGTTGAGAACACAATCTAGGAGAGTGCGTTGCAGTGAAATACAGATCTGCATCACATACGTCTAGAAAAATGATTAAAACAACGAATTATGGAAGTTTACCGCCTTACATTCTTCCCACGAGAATGAGGCAGGTTAGGTGTTAACGTATTCTTCGCTACATACCGTAAGGTGATATTCCAGTATTACGAATCTTATTTTTCGCTATAGATCCCACAAATTGTCTCAAAAAGCTGTTTTAGTTCTAATGTCCTTTAAGTTTCTAAAAATGTGCAGATCAAATAGGCAACTAAATTAAATCGGACATGTTCGTGCATTGTTCGCGTGTGTGTTTAGATTTAGCGCTTTCTTCGATTATTGCTGTCAAGAACTATAAATCTACGTTAGCCTATATTCTCGCCTTTAAGGAAAAACTTCCAGATTTTGTAAATTCAGTTACCTTCTTGCTGTCAGTACCCATATTGTTGTAATTGTTAAGTCACGATTTTGGAAGATGCAAGCTGATTTTATTGTAGCAGAAAGAAAGCCCGTAGAATGTGAAGGCGACCATGATTACATACCAAGACAATTCATCCGTCAATACAAATTCCTTGTCTGATACAGACACACAACAGTGTATATTGCAACCCCTTACGCTATGCTGTTCTATTCTATTGGAACCACACGTGTTATATTTTTATTCCACCGTGAAAATATTTAAGATTACTAGTTCACATCGATCTTAATGTTGGATTATTCATCACATGCATGACACGTTTCGGGAAATGATACCGATTTTAAATAGTTTTTCCCGTTTATCGTTTGTGCTGCGTTACGCAAAATATACAAGAGGTTACGAGAGAGAAAGCACACTCAAAATTAATTTACAGATAGCGAGAATTTGTTAGAAAGTAAGGGCACTGAAAATAACCGAAAAAAACATTACCACGCAGTTGGAGTAATAAGCTTACAAACATATGCGTAATGACGCTGTTTTTTCACTCTCAACAGGAAACTACATTTATTGAACTCGTTGAGACTGTCTGCAACGAGGGAGTTTACTATGGAAAACCCCATCCACGCGCATAGGGAATGAAAGTGGAAGAAAGAGACGTTATAAGCCTCAATATTATTTAGGAACCATTCAAAATTTTATTATTTATTTCAGATTTCGTAGGTAACAATACTTGACAATACAGCACAGGAAAACATGTGGGGATGGAAGTGGGAGGGGGCAAATCGTACACAATGTATATAATTCAACGATCGTAGTTACTATTACATGCGTAAACAACATACACTTTTTAAAATTATTCCATCATAGTGGCCAACCTATCACCATGAAATAGCAAGCCTACCACTAGATACAAAATACGTGTGCGCTAGAGTTTACACGTTGTCATCGATTCTTTGCTGTCACGGGGAAGTCATAGGAACCTAACACTTTCGTATTTGTAGTGTGAGTTTTAGGAAAACAGTGAAGGAGCAGTACACTGATGCACACTTATCGACTCGAGGTGATATTCTAATATCGTCAGAGGTATATACGTAATGTCATGTGTGAACCTCGGAACGAATATATTAGCTGAGAGGGGCCATAAAAGATCATTTACAAAGGTTGTACCGTTAGATTGTAAATCTTTTTTAAAGAAAAGCACAGCTGTTACACGCAAGAAAATATTACTACTTTGTCAGAACCAATATCTGAGGAAGGCATAATAAAAAACCATTTCAAATCAAAAGTGTCCGACAGTATATGGCCTCCTCTATGAATTTTATAAAACTGCCTGATGACTTCTGTCTCGGGTTCTTCGGCCGATGTTCGTCTGACGATTTTTCTGGCATTTCGCCAGCACATGTGGCCGGTATTGTCAAAGTTTCACCCTCCATTGCTGATGGACTGAAGTCGAGCTCGCGACCGCGAACTATACGTACCTGGCGCACCAGCGTCCAAGGGCTTCTACGCAGTCATTTCCGGTGCGGTTTTCATGCTACATGCGACGATCGTTCGCTGCAGCACAGGAAGCAGGATCCGTTTACCTTGAGGCTTTCTTCTTTCTTGTTGAAGCTATTCTCGTGTTTACGTATTTCTATAGCTTCTATGAACAACCAGGTGTGATAGTTCTTCTCTACAGCCAGAACTTCCGTGTCGGCGAATTTTACTACGTGGTCCATCTCACACAGCGTGTACTTTACGGGCGGTTAGTTTGTGGGCCCAGAGCTGGCGCCCAATAGCGTCCCAGTTGGGTTTCATCGGATTCAGATAAGCCGAATTTGACGGTCAAAATATCAAAGTGAGTTCACTATCATGCTCCTCCAACCACTGCAGTGCGATTCTGGCCTTGTGTAACGGCAAGGTATCCTGCAGGAAGATGCCTTCGCTGTTGGGTAAGGCATCAAGCATAAGGGGTAGTCCACAGCGACCGCAGGCCCCTTGGAAGCGCAGTAGAATGTCCCCCGTAACATAAGACTGCTTCCACCGGCCTGCCTCCGTGGCGCGCTGCGTGCTTCGAGCCTGGATGACGGCTTATCTGCCCACGACGATCGATCTGGTTTAACAACAAACGGGTTTTATCCGACCAGGCGACACGATTCCATTGATCACTGCTCCAATATCGATGGTCCCATGTCCATTGTCATCATAACTGACGATGTTGGGTCAGCATGGGAACACGCATGGGTCCTCTGATGCGGAACACCATGTTCAACATTGTCCTCTGCCACAGATCGCCGCCTACCCTGCTTTAGAGAGCGGGCAAGCGTCCCATCCCTATGTTCTGTAATGAGGTATGGACGTCCAACTTCTTGTCGCCTACTCGTGGTTTCAGTATTCTTCAAGCACTTTCCATACAAGCTCACGACAGTGGCACGAGAACGGCCGATCAGCTTCGCCGTTTCCGGTATGCTCGCTCCATGCACGGGGCCACAACAATCTGGCTTTTGTCATAGTCACTTAAGTGCATTTGCACCACCTATCGTCGTAAAATGATTAACCCATTCGCCTCTGCTCCGCTCATATACTTATCTTACAACCTACAGTGAGCTGTAGTCATAATGTTTTCGCTCATTAGTGTAGATTGCAACTGTCTGAGCGGGAATTTGAAGGGAAGATGATAACAACAGATGACAGAATACTTTATTGCCGTGGGTGTGAAAAAACGGTTGGTAGTGAAAAAAGTTTCCAAGTCGTCCAGCATGTGGACACCAATAAACAGAAAGAACGGAAGACGTAACTCCGCGATAAGTGCTCCCGTCCAGATGATATTAGGTGAATGTTCTGACGATTTGCCGGCCGCTGTGCCCGAGCAGCTCTAGGCGATTCAGTCCGGAACCGCGCTGCTACTACGGTCGCAGGTTCGAATCCTGCCTCGGGCATGGATGTGTGTGATGTCCTTAGGTTAGTTAGGTTTAAGTAGTTCTCAGTCTAGGGGACTGATGACCTCAGATGGTAAGTCCCATAGTGCTCAGAGCCATTCTAACAATACTTTTTCGCAGTTTTCTTTTGATCTGAACGAAGCCTTTTCGTCGGGAAATATTCCGCTGTAAAAACTAATTAATCGTGTTCTGAGAAACTTCATTGAGATGTATACTGAGTGTAAAATGACAGATGAATTTAGTATACGTAAAAATTACGTACAGCAGTGCTAAGATCAAACATTTAAAAAGTAAAGGATCAGATTCAAAATAATTTTATGTGGGTGTCTGCCGACGAAGCACAAGATTGTGAGGGACGGTTTATTTCAAGTATATGCGGTCTAGTCCTAACTACTTGCAGTAGAGCAGCTTCAAATGACAAACAGCTCCACTTGTTTCTTCATTTTTTATCGATTCCATCAATTTACTATGGCCAAACGGCATTCAGTATGAATGTGTATTACTGTTCGTGACTGGTGCAGAAAGTTACATGATCAAAGCTGGTTCGGCTCTCAAAGTTATATTTCGCCGTATGGTACATTTGACTTGTCTTGCTCATGGCCTACATTGCGTCGCTGAAACTATTTTTGCGAATTTTCTTCCTGTTGACAAGTTGGTATAAGCCACTAAGAAACAGTTTCTTAAAGCACCTTATACTGTACAAAAGAAGCCTTCAGATTAGCAGCACCTGGATTCTCCCATCACCAGAACCAGTTATAATGCACTGGGGCATAAAATACCACCCTTAATGTGCGAGAGGAGAGAAGAATTAAAACTGATGCTGAGTGATAATAAAATATACAGTTTTTGTAGTTCTGTCTATAATTGGATAAGGTAATAGTGAATTCTCAATCATATCATCGGAGCAACTTAATAGTTTGGGCCTCCACTATTCACAAGTATGATGACGAGTGAAAACTAAAAAATTTCAATCACAATTAATAAAAGTCCACATAATAACTTAGCTGCTCCATAAGATGAGATACTCAACTTTGATATCCTCGGGGGTTGTTGCTTCAGAAAGTCCAAGAGTTCGACGTCATTGATGTACAAATTTTTGAATAAAACACAGAATATATCACTTTCCTTGTTTTGTATTATGTCTGATTGGTATATATATTGATATACATTTTATCGTTTGTCAGCCTCCGAAAGAGTCTCACACAAACATCTTGCGAAAGTCAATAATGCAGACTCACTCACTCACTGACTGACTGATTGATTGACTCTTTCTCTGACTGACTGACTGACTGCCTCGTGGCTCATGCGTCACTTTCTTTTGTATAAAACTAAACAACTGAATACATTGTTAAATGTAAAATTTACAAAATAATAAAAGTCATTCGATGATTTTCGTTACTTTCATCAAAAAATTGGCCATATATTACCCTGTATGTTCTGATATGCAATTTGGAAAAATTTAGATAGTTTCATATAGTTTCAATGAGGTTTACAGTACAATAATTTAAATTACGTTTTAGTGAATTATAAACAAATTACTTTGAATAAGATATTGTAATTGGTGTTTTGGACAGCACTCAAGTAGAAGTATCGTTTTAAATAATCATAATGAATAAAAATCGTAGCTTTTTAGAAATAGGGGAGAAGTAAATTTTGAAAAATACGTGGTGCAACATGGCTACATAGTTCATATCAGTTGCTAATTTAACTCAGATAACGTATTAATGTGAAATTTAATCTGAGATAGTAAACTCATTTGCACTAATTTTTTAAAGGGCAGTTTACTACTGGAACCGGGTATAGACATAACAGTGCAAAGCCCAGAAAGTTAAAAATTCAAGCTAAAATAACCTCTTCAGAGAATGTTGGCATGAGGAAGGAATTTCAGATAGGGATTTCAGGCACATAGTCGGCTGCAGTGATTTACTACACCGAACATTTACAAACTATCAGGAGCGTCGGTTCTACATTTGATCCTAAAAGTGCAGCGTCAATTCGAACTGCTCAAGATGTTCTGAACACCCCAGAAATAGGAGTTACTCTTGAGTATACATCTCCTCATTTTCTCAACTTCCAGTAGCAGTTGTTCCTATGGAGAAAGGCAGTTGTTCTCTTTGTGATTTATTTTATTCGAAACTGTAGTCTCTAAACTTGATTCTGTCCCTGGAAAAATAGATCAAATAGCGAAGGAAAAAGTTCAGAGTATAGTTTCACAAAAATTCAGGACACTATCAATTTTGTGAAACTGAAAAAATTTTTACCCGTAAGCGCAATTAACTTCCGAGCAACAAGTCGCTTACAGTGGAGCAAGTAGTTACTTTTGTACATGCACCCGTAAGTTCCCGCGAGGCAGAGAGAAGTTTTTATCGCTACAAGCACATTTTGCGAGACAACAGAAGACGGCTTACTTTCGACGACTGAAACACATCGTGAGTGTGAACTGTAACAGAAAGAAAGTGGAAAAATAACTGTGAGTACAACAGCTTTCCGTAAATTAATATAATATTCCGGTTTCCTTGCTATTTTGTTATCGTTTCTTTGTGAATCATTCTCAGGCATTTTCGTAAGTCCTTTTTGTACTAAAATGATGCCAATTCAGTTTTTATATTATATTATGTGCATATTTTAGATTTTTAGGTGGATGACTTCTTACTCATGTAAGGGATTATTACTGAATGAAAATTAGATTCGTACTCCTTTCTCCAAATACTCTCCTAATTTAAAGAGAGTGTACCAATTATCGAAAACCTTATCGTGGCTGGAGACAGTAGTTACCTGGACCATTGGTGTTGTCAGGTGCTACAGTGAGAGCCGACTCTCTCTCTCTCTCTCTCTCTCTCTCTCTCTCTCTCTCTCTCTCTCTCTCTCTCATCTATGTGTGGAACGCTAGAACCGTTGCTAGATGTGAACGTGTGTTTGGGTTCCTTCGGTTGCAGCTACAGGTATGTTCCCTCGCCTTCAGACTGGGGCAGAGCGTTTGACTCCATCTGACAGTTGCAAGCATCACGCCAATGAGCTCTGTGCCATATGGAGAATATTACATCTGGGTCTCCACCTAACATATTTTTAGTTTCTTTGAAATGAACTGCTTGGCAACCTATTCCCGTCTAACGGTGGTGGTGGTGGGGGGGGGGGGGGGGGGAGGGATAGAAAAGGAGGAGGAGGAGGAGGAGGAGATTGTTTACAGTGTAAATTGAGTGATGTGTTGAGAAAGAGTGTGTGTATATACACTTCAGAGCTTCACTCGTTATTTACGAGTCTGCTACGGTCGATCTCACAGTGAGATCATACTCTGACGTCATTTGGTTTACCGGTGTTGTTACTTACTCGCAGTGTAGATTTAGGGGTGGGTTGCAGGTGTAAATACTCGGATTTTTCCAATGTTATTTAAGAGTCCACCGTGGGCAGTCTTAAAGTGACGTCACACACTAATAATTAGGACTAACGTAGACTTGATACTTAGAAAGTGTGTATTTTTTTAAATAATCTATTGCCGAGACTGTTTAACATCGTATTTACATATGTACAAAGGGCGTCCAAAAAGTTTTGCACAGTCGTCTCTAATTTTTTTATTTTTTTATTTTTTGCAGGAGGAGAATGAAATTTTTTGGGAACATACTTGGAACATTTAGCTGTTCATTGAGCCTACTCATTGTAGCCTCCATCAGCTGTGACGCACCTGGCCCAACGTTCTTTCCATGATGTAAATGCACTTTGCACTTTGGTAAAATTCTGGGGATTGACATTTACACCATCGCTTGACACAGGAAATAAGGTCTTTCTCCCTATCAAATGTTTTACCGCGCAGGTGGGCCTTCAGACGACCAAAGAGGTAAAAATCAGATGGAGCCAAGTCCGGACTGTAGGGAGGATGAGGAACAATTTTTCAACCCATTTCCCTGATTTTCTCCTCCGTCATAGAGGTTGTATGCAGTCTGGCATTGTCATGGTGTAGTCTGACGAGCTGACCCTGAAGCTGTGGTCTGTGGGTCTTGATGGCACGTCACAGCTTGTCCACTGTCAAACAGTAACGGTCCCGGTTAATTGTGGACCCAAGTTCCAAAACGTCAATGAAAATGACACCACACTGATCCCATAAGAAGGAGGCCATCACCTTTCGGCCTGCTGTTCGTGAAAGTCTTGGTTTCTTCTTACGAGGGGAACCCAGATGACGCCACTCCATGGATTGGGTTTTGCTCTCAGGTTCGGACAAAACCAACGTTTAATCCTGGGTAATGATGCCGTCAAAACACTGTTTCCACTCTTCAGTAAAGGTCTTCA